>NC_142621.1:43613560-43916591 GCF_059453375.1 Lepisosteus platostomus
CGAAGCACAGAACATTCAGGAAGACTCGACTGCTCCTCTGACTTTCTGACACAAAAGCCCATGTTGATGAGAGAGGCCCCCTGCACTCTAGAGACCTGTCTCCACTGTGTGATGGGAACAGCCTGCCTGCATTTCTGAAGCCGTTTGCTCACCGAAAGGATCAGAGTCCCCACTGGAGGTGACCGAACAGCACTGCTTTTCCCATGAGGTGGTTCATGGAGAGAGCAATCACTGTCTGGGTCACCATGGGTTAACCACGAAAGTGCTCAGTAAAACAGCACCATCAATTACCAGCCACTCCACAACAGGCATGCTGCAGGTGACCTCTGACCTCCCAGGTCTACTCCTGTGCTGCCACGCTTCACAGTGCCCAGTGATGTACCACTCTGAAGGGAAGGTGTAGAGGAATGGTGGGGGGTAGCTCTATGGCTCACAGAGAAAAGAAGAATGGAACTTAAACAAGGCTAGACACCAACCTCTGAAACGCCAGGGCCTTTCACTCGTGCATTTCCCTTCATCTCTGAGCTCGGGGTGAGTTTCATCCCACGAAAAACCACAGGCCCTTCTGTCCTTTTACAGCCCAGTTTTCACAGCGGGTCGCAGACAGAAGTGGAAATAGCAGCCCTGGAGTGAACAGATCAGTGGACCCACACACCACCACCCGCTCTGACATGGCGTTCCAGAACATTTGACTGTGTCGATTGCGTGGCTGTGTGCAGATGGCACTGTAGGCATCATCCCCATCATCCCCAACCGCGAGCCAAAGACAAGGGACCGCCGCCTTCACTTTCTGGCTGCCGCCATGCTGGATTTGAACCCGGGGTGAGCGACGCTGTGCTGCGTGCGCACGGGGCTACGGTCAACCGAGGGAGCTAAAAAAAAAAAAAACCAAAAAAAGACCAGCCCTAACGATGTCATCCTGCAAGGCTCCAGCGGATTAATCCTCCCCAATAAATCAACTCGAAGATGCAGACCTGACGGGCCGGAGCCATCATCTTGTGGCTCAGCCCCATGGAGTATCTCCAGCGGAAAAGTTAACGGAAAGAAAAAGCATTACTGAGTCAGGAGCAGGGTAAACAGCCCTTCTGGGAGTCCCTTTCTTTCGAACTTTACAGGAATTTGAGCTGTTCCAGGTTTAATTGTGATCTTAATTAAGGCGCACTGGGATTCCTCTCGGGCACACCAGGCATCATTTGAGCAATTAAGGCACATGGAAAAACTTACGATGCATATGAAATTACAATCTATTCGCCTTTTTCTTCCACTGACCCAGCTAGGCACTAATCTAGGACTCATTCAGCTGAGATAAACAATATATACAGTAGAGTCCTATTAACCAGGTCCTCCTCAATCGGCTGCCCTTTTAAGGATCTCCTCCTTTAACCATTATTTCTTAAAATGGGTGACTTTTTTTCAAGAAGTTTGACTGTGACTATGCAAGCCATATGTACACTCTGGGTAAATACTGTTTTGCATCGCCTATTCTGTATTAAAGTTCGAACAGATTGTTTTAAGAAGCATAAACAGCTCGTCCAATCAAAACAGCCACAAAACAATCCATTTCATAACAGCATTTCCCCCCCTTTCCAGATAAAACAAAATCCCTCCAAGCTAGCATTGCCTGCACTTCAAGGACTTAACATACAGTACCGCTAGTGTATAAAGCCTAATGCAGACTGTCTGCATGTTTTCCGGTTGTGTCCATGTTAAAACGAGAGCATTTTAGAGGCCAGTTAAATCCAATCCTTGTTTAATTTATTTATTGCTTCTACAGTTATGTGTTTTACAAAATAGGCAAACAGCCATTCTAATTTTTCAATCAGTTAATTGGACACATTTTTCTTCCAAAGTCTTGGGAATTTGTACAGGGCGCTGCCTCGCAGTCCTTCATTGATGTGGACTCATTGTGCTCTGGGCTTGATCAACAGCTTCAAAGTCAACATCCTACCAGTTGGCAGGGTGCAATTCTGAAAGAAAAACTTAACCATTAGTCCTAAAAAACAACTTTCCAAGGCATAGACTGCTGGAGCTTCACGATATAGTACAAACTGCATTTACTAATACACTTTTGCTGTGCAGATTCACAGAAATGTAACTTGAGACATCAATTCTAGCAATAATGGAAACAAACTCCAACACAAATGACAAATCATCAAGTTGAAATGCAGCATGTTTTAGATCTTTACAACAGACTCATTTTCCTCATCTCCTGGGATGCAGAGGGCAACTCTGTGAGCTCAAGAACTGAGCCTGACGCTAAACACCGAGAGCTGGCTTATTGGACCCTGGGTGACAGATGAAAGGCCAGCCAGCTCACGAAAAACTCGCTCCTGGGCCCGACAAAGGAGATATAAGTGACCTTGAGGTCCGCACAAAACGCTGGTCTTATTTTTCAGAGAGCAACAGCAGCGTGCCTGCCTCTGTATCGATTTTGCTGCTGAAATCGGAAGCGAGCCTTACTGAGAGCCCACAATTAAATCAGCTAACATAAAAAAACAAGGACAAGAAATCCCTGGCAATCGCTAACGCCCTCCCCGAAGAGCGACAGGCAGAACAAGCAGGAGTTGGTGCGAGAGTTTCCGAGCGCGACTTCCACTTTCCAAAGTGCGGCGATGGAAGGCTGTGGCTCTCCGTACAGCAACGCCGCGCAGGGGTCATTATGATCGGATCACTGGCTACAGGATCATCAGTCAGAAGCTAAATGAACTACAAACACCTCATCAAAGTGCTGTAAACCGTGAGAAATGGAACGGGGAGAGGAGTATTTCCCTGTCATGCTTGGCAAGACTGAAAAATCTCTCTCTCCGGGCTCGGAGTGCTCACTAGTGCAGAAGAGGAGAACGAGAGAGGACAGTGGGAGAGGGCAGGACCACCTGAACAGCTTTGCGATAGGTCAAGCCAGCACATGTCTGTCTCCCCAACTTTCTCAAAAGCTGAAGCGCTACACCCCCGAGCAGGTCTGCCAAAACACTGTACATTAAGCCAGGATCAGTCTGGTTAAAATCATTTTCAATGTCTGCTTTTTCCTGTGCTCTAATTCTAGGACGTGGCCCTTTCACTTGGAAACTGCCACTCCACTAATTAATGACTTTTAAACAGCAAATTTAAGGCGGCACTCGTAGTACAAGCTGCAGTGGCCCTGGGCAGTGCTTATTAACATTACTGTCACTAGACATTAGCAGCCCGGCACTGGTTGTCTCATTCTTGACTAAGCTTTATTATTTTTAGTGCTGTTTGACCGCAGGGGATCACTAGGTTTGTCCAAATGGGATGAAACGGGAGCGAAGGGGCTGTACCAAGTCTTGTAAATTAAGAACAAACTCCAGTTTGAACAGACAGCATCTGGCAGCCAAGAAGTGGGTCAATAAATTACTTCTTCGCCACAACCTGATGAAAATCAGGAAATACTGCCCAAGTGCAACTGGAAATCCGGCGTGATGACCTGCCGCCATCGAGCAAAGAGAAGCGCTCGGCCTCTTGAAGTTGAGCTCGTGGCTTTTAAGGAATTATTCTGAACCAGCACACACCCGCACTGTAGCTGAAACCTGCACCGCAGGTGAGGGGGAAATTACACACCGAACAAAGCTGACCGAGAGAGAGGGATGAGGCGATTCGTTCCGCTGAGCTTTGTGTGCTCAATCAGCGCTCTCTGAGAGCCCTTCATTAACCGTGCCCACTGCAGCGATGTGATTGAACCAGCTGCTCGCCGACCATCATTAAAACAGCATGCTCTTCAAAAGCTGTTGGCACGGTGCTGCTTTGGACAAGGGCAAGAAGGGGAATTTATCTCCTGCTAGGGGCTCGGCTGGGACACTCCGAAAACAAGGGCCATGTCACACCAACCACTATACTCAATTTCACACACCCTTTTCTACCACCAGAAACCTCACGAGGGTTCTGCGGACTCCAGCTTGTTCAAGCCGCATAGCTATTGTTTCATTCTGGCAGCTCCATCCCTAAATATAGAACATTCTGTCATCCCTATCCCTAGCCTGTAGCTAGAATTGAAAGGTAGGCTACAGACTTCCTTTGGCTAGGGAAAGCCTTATGAAGCACCTTTTGATCACTGACCTGCCATGCATTGATACTCATTTGCAATTCAAAATGTGACTTATATCATTTCTGAAATTATAGCAGTACAGGTCCTTACGAAAGCCTCCCCTTGTATCATATTTACTTCCTTCAGAAGCATTCACTTAATCATAATACTACAATGTCAAGGTGCCAGTTATTTCTGTGCACTCATACATGGCCTTCTTCAAGGGAGCAGAACACCCTCCTTACACCCTATAACATTTTCAAATGTCTTTTTTATCATTCTGCATTTTCTTTCTTATGTCAGTACAGCAGGTTAAATTTCATTTCAAATATATGTACTCTAATTTACCTTTCTTTTCCCTACAGGTTAGCAATACCAGGGTTGTTCAAAAACCAACTGAATAAGTGAAATAGCCCCCATCTGTACCATGATAACCACAAGGGTTAGCTGAACAAACAGTCTCTGGATTTAGACTAATACAGTGCACTAAAGCTCTATTAGCATAGTAATGTTAGAGAACGTTATTTTATTAGTCACTTAAGACCCCTGGCAAGCCTCTTCATCTATTATAGATTATTCCAGAAATAAACCCCAGTGTGTCCCTTTACTGATACACTAACACTAGTGTATTGGATAAGTCTGTCAATCAACTTGATTCTCCATTACAGTAAAATTTATGAAACCTTGTGATGCAAACTATTTCATACTGCAAAACAATTCCTGCACAAAACAAAATGCTAGGCACAAATGATGGACTTAGATTCATTTCATTCCCACCTTCATTCACATAAAGGCCATTATGCAGATACAGCAGAGTCTATAAATAGTTCAAGCTAAAAAGCCTCACATCTAATATGTAATGTATGCGGGTTGGATATACGAACCTTAGAGTGATGGCAAACTGCAGTATCGTCGGCAAAGAAAGACTAGGATTATTACCACTCAACAGTCCAATAAACTGTTAATGAATTAGCAATTCTCAGTAGGTCGACTCTTCTTCGGGCTCTTCTCCATGCTGAAGAGACAGACTCCAAGCAAGCACGGCCTTTGTTCACAGGCAGGAGAAGCAGACACAAACACTATGTCCATGAGCGACGTGCCCTGACTGAGACCACAGAAATACTGGCTGGAGATGTTCATGAACTGGAAGGGAGGTCACAGTGGCTGGTGGCATGTCTGTGAAGGGAGAAGAGGTTTCCTTCACACCCGCTCAGCGGGGTAACTGAAGGAGCTCTCAGGCGGCACTGCGCCATCTCCCGCAGCCCCACAGGTAAAAGAGCAGGGCTGAAAAACAAAAACATGAACACTGGCCACTGCATGAGCTCCCCACCCTCTGCAGCCTTAAAAGATATTTTTCAGAGAATTCTGCCTCTCTTCTCAGTCCTGAAAGACCTGTCTCTGGGTTGGGGATTTCTGTCTGCGACGAGGTCTTCAACTTTGGAATAAAGAACTGTGAGGTGGCGAGAGAAAGCGTGTCGATGGCCGATTTCCTTATGGGTTGGGCTGAAGGACATTTCCGAAGGTTCAGAGAGAGAGTGGGGTGTTCTCACTGGAGATGCGGCCTGGCGGTTTTTAAAGTGCTGGCATCGCCACAGGTTAGTTTTGAACTCATGTAATACGAGCCGACTTGTCAGACGGGTGCGTTTCAGGATTTTGGTGGGAGTGAGGGAAGTTGTAAAAATGTGAGCACTGAATTTAATAGAAAATTGTGTTCTCCATGAAAATTACAAATCAGTTATAATATTCTGCTTGTCTATCTGGAATCCTCTAGAGGGGAGAGTGGTAGATATGATTGTTGTTTCACTAGTTATTGTTTGTTGATATATAAAATACTTAAAACTTTTTTGTTAAATGTCTTTTACTATGTGATGTGTATTGTGATATGACTGCATTTATTGGAATATGTCATTTCAAAAATACAGTAATTGGTTAAGAAAGGATATTTTAAAACCTTTAAAAGATAAAGCCTGAATCATTAGTAGATACCACAAGTTAATTCTAAACAGATATCCGAGGGATGCTGTGGAAAATAAAATCTCTTATTGCCATATTCTTTAAAAAAACTGTTTTCTTCAGTTAAATTATAGCCCCCACAAAAACCATATTCTGAAACTAGAAATAGTTATGGGTTATGAAGCCATCCAACAACAGCGTAATTTGAAAAGCAAACAATTGACTCTTCAAAGCTGTACTTCCTGCGACTTTCATATAAGACTACAGAGTACATACTGTGTCCTCATTACAGGTTTCTAATTCTCTTCTTTTGTGTCCCATAATTCACACATATACATTCACAAATGACTCCCCAGGAGAGGGACCTACATACAGTAAAAAACAAAACCGTGGGATGAAATGGAGCCGGCATGTATAATTTAAACAATCACGCACAACACTTGTAAAATTTCCCCCGAGATGGATCTTAAAAAAACAAAACAAAACAATTCCTACAAAAATGCTGCAAGTCAATTCCCTTGTATGGCTGCAATGGGAAAGGGGGTGGGAGTTAGGAGGGCTGAGTGCTGCGTGCACAGAAGCCTGAAGGAGGTTCATAGAGCATCAGCAGCTTGCTGTAGTGAGGCTCGGAGACGGCTGATCATACAAACCAGAAGTGACATCAAACAGAAGGATAGTCCCAGCTGAGCTGGGCTAGGATGGCTCTTGGTCCCATCCAATATAGAACGCGAGGTGTTGAAAAGTTCCCCCTGCCAGAGGTAAGGCAGAATGCAGTGGGCTAACTGCCAGACGAGGAACACTGGCTTTAGAGCAGGAGAATCAGAGACCCAGCGGAGACAGTGCAATATCACTTGAATGGGCGCGTGCAGAACGCTTTTGTGAAATAAAATGAGGAAATGCAGTTTCATTACTCCAGCACAGCTCCCCTCCAGCCCTCCTGCTATGTTTATCTTTCTGACATACATGAGAGATTTAGGTTCTGTCTATTTAAAAAAATGTTTTGTGGGCCTGTGTATGATGGACGGTTGACAGCAATGGGTCTGGTGAATCCACGATGCTAGGTAAAACCTGCGAGATGGATTTATAGTCTGTGACAGGTGAGGGACTGACTCGCATCCCTAAGCAGAAATCTCTTGGTTTCGTCTGTCCGTCTGTCAATCTTCAAGCAGGGCAGGTAGAGCACAGGGAAGGCAACAAAACTAAAGCCTGTTCATCTTTCATGAGTAGCAGCTTAAGACGCACAGTTCCCCTGTTTAAACCAACTTTAATTCAGACCGGCTGTTTCCAGCAGCAGTTCATATTAACTTACGGAGCCAAGAACCAGACCACCTTCCTAAACCAATACGATTATCACTCCCTTCCACTTCAAAGACAGGTGGAGAAGCTGGGATCAGAGGACCATGGTCACTGTGAACATGGCTGAAGATCATGCTCCCACTTTGGATTATTTGGCTGAAACACCTGTTAACACAAATCCCTCAAACACGTGACTTTATGGTTTTTAAGGACATAAAGCGAAGAATTAACTTTTTTTAGCAACCTGCTAATTCCATGAAAAACAGCTGAACCGTTTTTCTTTTTTTATATTTAGGCTGATAATGTGCTGTTTATCATACACTGCAGGGAGCTTGAAAAGCTATGATGCAAAAAAAAACTTCACAGAACAAAAGGTTTTGATCTTACATTTTCATAGTTTTTTTTTATCTCGGATTCCTTGAAGTAAAAACAACAATCTCTCTTTCTCTCTCGCTATCCCTGTCCGAGTCTGACTATCAGTTCACAGGCAGGAACAGCCAAGAGCTCCTGTGGGTGAAAGGCAACCAAATAAAAGTGTTAGTTAATTGAGTGAGTAAGGAAACTTTCCTTTGTTACAATTCCTAAGGTGTTTAGATGAGAGAGAAACCACCTGGATGAGCCATCTCTTTCACAGTAAATGCCCATTCACAGAGGCAGAAGTCCTTCCAGACCAGTAAAAGTGATCAAACTCACCGGATCGTTTTCATTTTCTTCCCTGCTCTTTCAAGGCGATTGTTTTCTGTTTTTTTAATTGGCCTAACAGTCCCGCTCGAGCTTAACAAATATGCCATGGCTGGGAAACCAAAATCCCTTGCATTTCAGGTCCTTTTGCTCGCTATCTATAAAGCAATTTGTACCAGCTGAGAAGGTGATTTACCACAGCCAGTGACATTTTTGAGAGGCCTAAATGAATAGATGTCCTTTCCAAGGATAATTTTGGCCAGTAAAGTCACTTATCGGGCATTAAGTTAGGGGGCCAACTAAATTTATTTGCCTTGACTTATTAGCATTTTCTACTTTTTTTTTCCTTTGCTCTTGATATTTCTGTCCGCCCATAGTCATAGTCCAGTGAAGTTGCTCAGTTCCTGAAAGAAGTGATTAGAATTAAAAGAGTATTACATTACATTTTGCTGTTACTTCACAACCAGACTGTGGGCAGGAGAAAACATTTAATGAAATGATGGACTCTGCAAATCTCTTCTTCTAACAAGGTTAACCATTTTGTTCACCCTTGGTGTTGGAAGACATTTCATTTGAATTTCTTCCAGCTGAAAGCCTTTGTACGTCTGTGCTGTCTTTGGCCTAAACTGTACACAGTTACCAAAAATAACACAACGCACGTCTCAAGAGGATGAAACTTCTTTTGTATTCGAAGACAGCAACGAATGCTGAATCATTCTCAAGCTTTAAACAGATTTTTTTTCTCCCTTGAGTTTGTAGCAGGCAAGTTAGGCAAAAACATAGATCACTGTAGTTTTATACACTAGTTTGCTTATCCAAATGGTTACGTTTGCTTCAATTTACTTTGGTATTGAGGTTTGAGAGCTGGACTTCGTTTCCAAACTTATTAAGTTACTTCTATTCAAAATGTGAATTTTGGATTGGATGTCGGCTTTAAAAATAGGGGTTGATCCTAAACAGCTGGAAAAGCAGCATTTCACTTTATTGGGGTCATTTTTTGTTGTCCAGATTCCAGCAGAGAAACTATTTTGGGATGCGGCTCGACTATAAATTAGTTTTTTTATGCATCTTGCAAAAGCATCATGACCTTCTTTCCTTAAGACACCATGTAATCACTTCAGGAATAACCTGGAAACATGCAGCCTTTCACATTTTCCCTCAGAGCTGCAATTTAACACAGGGGCTCCTGGCTCCCATCCCTTTAAATGTCAGATTCTTGCCACAATAAAATACAAGGGTTTCCCCCATCCCTTTAAGTCTCTCCAAATTTCCATGGTGAATTAGTAGGCTATTAGCTGCTGCTGACGGCCAGACGAGCCGAGAGGCTGGGAAAAAGCTCAGCTCCCATCAACATGCCAATTAATCAATTAGTGGAGGCAAATCAATATCCCCGCCCCGACTGGCAGCTTGACAGAACTCAGGTGTAATTAAAATTGTAACTGCTAGAAAATCAAGATGGATAGGTCTCTCCAGCTGGCGGCACCTGGAGAGAAAGATTCTGTGCTGTGCAGCCTGCTTTCTCACTATTCTCACTCGCTAACCACGAGAAGCCATGGGGGTCTGCACAGCTCCTCCCAGTCAGGTTCGGGGCCTAGTTGGTGCCCCGCACTGCTGACATGGAGTTAAAATGATTTAACCCCTCTCTCTCTGGACTTCCACTGACTGCACCTCTCCAATACACTTTCCCTTTTCTTGTCAGCTTACGTACTTCTGATCAATCAGCTTGATCTGATCAATCAGCTTGATCCTTTTGGGGACCGTTAAAGGCTTGGGACCTCTTAAGAGGATATGCTAGTGCAGGTATGTTCAGCATTAACTGGGGCAATGGAGGTAAAAAAAGTTTCTCACAACTGTGAAACAGTTTTATTACTCCAGCCGTTTATCTTCTCGCTTGATCAATTCTATCAATACGATCACAAGTTTTGTTTGTGTTTTTGTTTTCTTAGTAGTTCCGTTCCATTTTCGATGTCTCTGTACCAGTTTCAGAAAAGGCAGCAGTTCGTCTCCAAGCATCCAAGCTGCACCAGACATGACAAAAAGCTGCGATGGCAGTTTCGAATTCTAAGGGGGAAAAAAAACAAGTTGAACTTTTCTCATCCCTTCGACAGGACCGGATTAACGGGATACCACAACGTGGGCTCATTTTTCCAGTTCGGCCTCTGAAGCTCAGGCTCTTATTGTCTTGTTTCTCTATTCATGTTTTCCACACAATCTGCCCTCTCCGAACAGAGAACGCAGCCGCAGACTGCTGCCAGAGACACTCGCGAAACTACTTTCAAGGACTCAAGAGTGCTGCCTGTAAACATGATGGATTCCAGAAGATTGGCTCAGAAAGAACTAGGCACGCCACTCAGCCCGGCAACCAGGAACACTGCTCAATTATGTATAAAAGCCAAACGCATTTTGAGTTATGAGGTTTTGTTTTCATCTCTTTATATATTTATAGAAAACACGAGGAATGCAAATGTAATCATTTAAAAAGCAACACACATGACTGCGCTCTCCCAGCGCTGGAACGAGCCTATCATCGCAGAGAGACTCCAGTCTTGCCTGGCTATAACTCTTATCATATTAATGGCTTTTGCCTTTCACAAGCGCCACATGCCAGCAATATGAGGCGTAGAGGCATGGAAAAATATGGAACAGTTCAGAGAGTTCTGGAAGAACTCATACAGTATCTTATTTATCTGTAACACTGCTCTCAAACAGGACCTCTGTCACCAGGGGTCTGGCGCTAACACAAAAGGATGCTGCTTGTAAAAACTCAAAGTTAAGGGTCTTTTTCCTCAGTCTGATGTCCCACAAAGTCTGGAAGAATACCGGCAACTCTTCACCTCGGATAGATTGGAACATCATAACCCCAAACTCAGCCTTCCTTAAGCAAAACCCGGGGTCTCAAGAGCTTGTGAGATTCTTGGGGTATCCTTTTCACTTGGCAGGAAAGTGTGCATTTTTATACTACCACACAAGGTCTTACAAAAGAAGCAGCAAATAGCAAATACAGGATGCTTCTTTTTTGTGCTCAAATTTTATTTTCAATCAGAACAATCAAAAGACATACAAACAAAAAGCCCCTCCAGGAAGAGGACTCTTGAACTCTTCCCCCCATCCATCATCGCCCCTTGACCCCACTACTCCCCTTCCTTCAGGAATAAACCCCTCTCCCACCTCCCCACAGAACCCATCCTGTCTCCTGGATGGACCCCTGGAGTCTGCAAAGTCAGCTGGGCAGCTAGAGGATGAAGGCAGGACCAACAGTGCTCTTCTGTTTCCTACAGTTGTCTCCCAGTGTCATGGGATTAAATAAATATGCTTCTAATTAATTTTTGAATGCATGAAAAAAAAGCAATCAAATCAGTATAATGGAGCTACAGCATGTGATTTTCCTGTCTGCAACACAAATAAAACTAATTGTTTTGTTCTCAGCAAATTTCAGTTTGCTTGGTGCATTATTTCATCCTGTAACAATTCAGAATTCCATCATTTCTAATTGTGCAACACTGTTCGCGACCTGCCAGAAGGCTTATGTGCAAAATGAAGAGGCAATGGACTTAAGCACTGCTAAACTAGGGGGAACAATGAAAAAGTAATTTAATTTTTTAAAAATGTCAAATGAAATACATAAGAAAAAACGTTTCATCTCGGCCTTATTAAACTTTCTGAAGAACTCTGCTTTGACGACTGTTATTAAATATTCTGTGCCACAGCTGTTGCTCGGTTATAAGTTCAATTGACTTCTAATTAAAAAAAGAAAGAAAATATCTCCCTATTAAGAAACATTAATCTATCATTTAGCCTTTCATATTTCAAGATGCCCAGCTTACCTAACAGAAATATCACAAGCGCTATTAAAAATTCACCAAGATCTTAACCCAATGTTGGGATCACCAAAATCTTAACCCCTTGTCACTAAACTGCAGCCGCCTTTTACGAGACTCCCATTTTGTTCTCTGAACTTGTTTTGTGTCCCTTTTATGTTAATATGCTCAAACTACAAGAACAATCCAATTCTTCTGAGTATAAATGTGATGCAGCCTAATGATACATAGGTCATGATGTGAAGCCGTCTAAGCCCTGAATTAATTTGAGTAAAACAAATTAATCAAAGCTCTAGCAAATTTCTTAAAAGGCAAAATGTAAATGAGATGTCCTGGAACATGCATTTCATGCTGCTGTAATAAATGTGTGTGTCATACAGGAGTCTCTTGGCAGAATTCATTTGATTGTAGAGCTCTTGTGGTCATAGATCAACAAACGCACTTCCTTGGGATGTGGCTGCCTTTGGAATCTTTTGGACTGGTTTCCGAATGATTTCGGACTACTTAAAAGCATCGAAATGATGGACTGGTGCTGAAGTTGGAGAATGTCAATATTGCATCACAGGCCATGAGGTGGAATTCCACTGTATCTTCACAGTGATTTGGAGAAGGGTGCCATCCCTCACCAATACTCTACGTCAATGCTGGGATCAAAAAAAGCAGCTGCATCTGTTCCCAAAGAACGTTAAGGCATCCCACAAAATTAAGGCAATTACACATGCTTACCTTATCTCCTGAAAGGCAAAAGAGATATTTATCTTGGCCAGAACGGCATTCTAACAGGAGCATGTGGTTAGATTTGATTAATCCTAGATGGGCAGGTATTCCATTTGTTCCTTTTGCAGAAACAGGAACTTGAAGGCAATCTGTGGGATGCGATAGGATACACACATTGACATGAGGAGACCTCCTTGCTGTTGAAGCAGATACCACTCCCTCTGTCAAGAAACAGCGGGATGAGATCCCCAGATCAATTCATTACTAATATTCAAACAGGACAGAGGAGCTCAATGACCTCTTCTCATCTGCCCACTTGCTTACAATTAAATTGATCAGTGAAGCCATGAAAGAAAATGGTCAAACCTGACCACTTTCACTGGATCAGGCTACAGTGGGCGAGCACAAGGTGACCCTTTCAGTTTAAACATTTGATTAAAACAGTGTATTGCCACTGCAAAGACAATACAAATAATAACATCTTCCATTAAGCAGGTAACATTTCTAGTGAAAGGAAGTGTGTCTGACTCATGATCGGAACAGTCCAGGATGCCACACACAACTACATACACAGTAAATTGCTTAGCAATGTGAGTTATTAGTTTAATAGGCCTTCTTGCCAAGTGCTACTAAGTTGACAACAAGCATTTCTTAATAGATCCGACTTCAGAAGCCACTGGTTCTTTATAGTGGTCTCTGTGTGGTAACACATCACTGTCACAGTGCCTGATAAGAGACCACTTCCCCTGCACTCCCTTATTATCAGTCCCCAAGAGGTCAGCAATTACTGGGTTCAGAGGTGGGCCCTGCATTCCTAATTCCAAGCCGATCTGATTGCATTTCCATTACAAATGCAGCTTGACGGCCTGTGACATTTTCGCAAAATGTTTGCTTAAGCTATATTCATGGACTTCTCCCTGAACTAAGGATAAAATTGGTTGTTGGCATTATGAAAGTTGAGTACACCTGCTTAACTTGCCTGCTGTATATGATTGGTTTTTTATGAAAAAAAATAAAAGATCACAGCTTGCAATTTCATGTAAATTGCATCTGCAAATGTGGCTTGTTCTTACATATTGTAGTCAATCACACGTTTGTTTTGCTTTATTCTTTCATTGGGTGACCAGGCTTCTTACAATCCTCGCAGTGCTGAGATTAGCTTTTCTCTCTAAAACCTTAGAAAAAGCCTTCATTCATTACACCAAGAGGCATGTTAGCATTCTTCAAATTTCTCCAAGTAGGAACATCTTCCACAACCACTGCATTATACCTGAGCAATCTCAATCACGCCGGAATATATTTTTTTTTCACGTAAGAAAACCCAGGCATTCGGCCTCATAAAGGCTAAACATAAATAAAACTGTTTAGAAAAAGAAATTTGTAAGAGATTTTTTGAAAGACATTTCTACTTGTAACATCTCAAGTGAAGTTTAAATGCAGTACTGTGCGAGGTATGTGTTCTTTGTTAGAAATTTGATCTGGCCTCAGTTATATGTACATTGTTAAACAGGGAAAAAATTCTCACACGGGCAAGAAAAAAGTGAGACATTTTCTTTAAAAAAAAGAAACGGAAGCTGCTTGATGTGATTCTGCTCTCAAATTACAGTCCTATCAGAAGGAGAACATGAGAAACAATAACGTGAATTGATAACAGAAAATATCACCCAGAGCTACAGGACAAATTGTCTTATTGGAAATTACTTTAAACACTGTACTGAAGTCCAATACAACCTGGAATCTTTCCATCACAGTAGAGTTCATAAAGAATGATATTAGAAGGGTAATAGTTATCCCATTTCTTCTTCAGTGGGGCTTGACAAAAAGTGATCCATAAACTACTAATGAGTTGTCCATTTCTCCCATGATAAAGATGCATCTCCTTTACTAGGAGGCCAAGTTTGCAGACCAATTGCCACCTAAACTCTTCATTTACTTGAAAAAGTTTAGTTTGAAAAGTTGTAGAATAAACAAACACCCATAAAGAGATCAGGCCTCATGTGCTTTATTTCTTCTGCACCAGCACAGTAAGACTACAGCATTCATCCTATCTACAGAGCTCATGCTTTGTAACCTAAATTAAACAATTTTCCTCTGTCATCTTCTAGGCCTCACGAACTAGCACATCAGTTTCCTGAGTAATCAGTGAGAGGTTTTCATATCAGGTAAGACTGTGCAAAACCCGATGGCAAATTCATTAGCAGAACCAGAATGATGCAATTAACTATTCCCTCATAGTGGAGGAGGAGGGCGAGAGACACGTTTGAATTCTTAAATGTTTTATGTTTCTTATAAAGCCTGATCTCATCTTGCACACACTCTCAGAGGTCACACAACTGACTTTTCATCTCTCCAGCAAGGTGAAGACACTCATGTCAGTGGTTGCTCTGTATCCATTCAAGTTAAGGAACTGGTCCCAGTCTCATGAGTGTGACGGATTTAGCCTGAGCCGGAACCAGGGACGTGGTTCTGGAAGAAGGAGTTTTAAAGAATGCCGTCACTACTGGCAAACACATTGGCCTTGACCATCAGAAACTACTCTCCCTACCGGCCAGGAACTTCATCAATAATGCATAGAGACAAACAGCAAGAATAGGAGGTCATTTCAGCAAGAGCCAGGGCACAAACGAGAGCCATTTACAAGACAGCCAAAACCAAAACAAACAGATTCCTGCACCGCTGGATTTATGAAGCGACCAACAACATATTGTTCATCTGCTTGGAAACGCTTGGACTTTTTAAGCAGAGGTCTGAAAAAAAGCCGCTTTTTGTCAACAACACCCGGCCTCGTTGCATGACAGAGATTTGAACAGCAGGCCTTCGCAAAGCGTGGATTAAAACTGAAAGGATGTGCTGAACAAGACAGGGGGGAGGGGGCAGGAATTAGACTGAACAGTATCTTCCAGCTGTTTTTATCATGCAGAGCCGAGCTGAACATCTTTAACACTTTGACCCACACACACACAAAACGCCCTGCCAGATTAAAACAGGAAGCTTTGACAGGGAGGACAGCACAGACAATGCCAAAGCACAAAGTGGAGGAGACACAAACACAGCAAAATGTCATGGCTTGGCTTTGTGAATCACACGGGGGGGACTGTATGACTGGGCCATTTTACCGCAGTGGAGCTAGGGAATAAAAGCAATTCCATGCTCGAAAGTGCTCATTTCAACATCTCCATCTTTGTTTGTTCACAAACATGCACATTTGCCCTTCTCTTTGAACAACAGAACGTTTTGGACAAGCAAGAGTAGGGGTCTTTATGCAGATGTGGGCAATTGTCAGAAGTGACAACACTATTGCACTGAATAGTTCAGAATTCTCAAATATTTGTTTGCCTCTGAAATTATTTTGTCAATCTACTGTATGCCCAATTCCAAATCCCCCATGCTGTACATTTCCCATGGTCATACTCTAGGCCTCGGTTCACACAGTGCGGTAACAGTATACTGAGCAGCCTTTTTCTAAGGCTGTGCACATTCTTCCATGTGCACTTGTGCATGTGCACATTGATGTGCTCTGTGCAACTGGCCCTCTCATTACCATACTGCACTCAGTAGCAGAATTAGTGTCTAGATAAATGAATAAGGCATAAACCATCTCTTCGAGGAACAGTAAAATTGGGTATTACAGGGATAAAGACATCTTTATACACATTGGTGTCTCTGCCTCCACAGTGGTGCAACAGACTCTTGGAGTACTTCCACTTCAAACCATATGCTGAGTTGCTGCAATAGACTTCACAGCTTGGCATGCAGCAATGCTTAAAGACCTTGTTTCTCAAAGGGGTTTTGTTATAGCAGCAGAGTTCTGCTGTCTTATTGTAGGCACACTACAGAGGAGTACAGTGAGCACTAAGCCATAGCCTGTATGCAGCTGTATCTGGCTGTGTGTACAGTAATATACAAGGGTATTATCTTAATCATGCATAAGATCAGGGAGTTCTAATCACACAAGGATTTACCCACATATTTAAAAAGGGTCCTTTATGCTGACCATGGGAATAAGCCAATATAATCATAAGAAGAGAGAATGGGAAATGTCTGGCTACTGTAAATCTGAATAATACTCAAGGTGGGGAAATTACATTGGTCTTGCTTGGCAGCATGTCACTGTCTGCTCCCATGGTGCACACAGGTACAGATGTACACACACATTTGGATAATTGTACAGGCAGCAAAAGCTTAAGTGTAGCAAACAAGTCAGTCGACGGGATGTTAAAAGAGCAGTTCAAAAAGTATTTCAAACGAGCAATCGGAACAAATATTCAGCTCCGTTTAGATTAAGGACTTTTTTGGTATGCATTGTGTTGATTTGAATCCCAGTAGTAGCCATCACCAGGTGTGTTTTTCAATAAGCTGTCAAAGCAGTATTAAAAAAGCCTACAGTTAACAGCAGGCACTGGAAAAGGTTCCTCACAGGAGTCTACTGGGTATCCCAATGTGCAATTAAGAATCAGTAAGAAGTTCAGCACAATGGGGAAGGGGTCCTCAGTCACAGGAAGTGGTAGCCGTGTTTTGAACTTTTGCTTTTGAAGCTTTTAATGATTTTGTTTCATCACAAAAAGAAAAACATGCCCCGAACTCCTATACAAGCTTAAATATGAACTGAACAGGGGCATCACATCTATACAAAGATCATGCACATCTGAAGAGACTGTACAAGTGTCATTTATGTGAGTGTCAGAAAAAAAAAAACCCGTGGCTGGGTGACTATTTTGGGATTCTGCGATAATAAGTGAAGGAGAGAGACAGTGCTAAATGTGAATCTTGCATTCCAGAACACAGGGGGCCCCATCTTTACCAACAGAGATGTAAGCTCATGCAAATGAATGGAGAGATCCTTCACTGAAGGCAACTGAGGATTGCAAGGAGGAGCTTCATGAGAATGGCTCTTCCTAACCCATAGTGTGACCTTGCAAGGGACAAGTGGTTTTCCTACTATCAATGTCCAGTCATTCGTGGCAAATACATCCATCCTCTAACTGCTTAATACAATTCAGTGTTGCTGGGGAGTTGGAGCCTATCCCAACAAGCAACAGAGCATTGGTTAGTATTGCAAAGGAACAAATAATAGGTTTATTCCATGCTGAAAAGAGAAGAGAGAAAACACAACGTTTCAGCTGTGAAGCCTTCTTCAGGTGTGAGGCTGACGCAGCTACCCACCTGAACTATTGGTTAGTATTGCCACCTTGAAGTGCAGGGTGGGACTCTAGGTTCAGTTGCTCAGGTGCTATCTACAAGGAGTTTGCATGCTCTCTCCATGTTCATGTAGGTTTTCTCCAGCTGCTCTGGGTTTCCTCCCACAGTCACATGACATACTGTACTTGTTGGTTCATTGACTTGTGTAAATCTGTAGGGGCGTTTGTGTCTGTGTGTGCTTTGCAGTGGACTGGCGTCCCATCCAAAGTGTAACCTGCCTTGCGCCCACTGCGACCCCAACTCGGATAAAGTGGTTATTTAAAGTGTTGTGAAATAAAGACTGTGGTGTGTTGGTTGTATGTTTCTTTGTGCTAAAGCCAGAGAGAGATGCACTGATGCAACACAAAGCTGCTGATTGCCCAGTATGGACACCACCCAAGAGGACTAATACCGACTTTAACCAATTCAGGGAAGTCATCTATCCTACATGTGTGAACTCCAGCAAATCCTTTGCTTAATAATCATTCTGACTGCTAAGAAATGTGTTAAACCGGGATGAAAATGTTCCTTGTCAAAGCTTTTACATTCCCACAGGCATCGTCTTTTGAAAGAGAAGCATACAGTCTGCCTCTTTTCAAACGAATTCTGGGGAGCTGATAAGAGCACACAGGAATTGTTGCGGATCGGCACACTGCGGGCTGCATGGAATAATGTCAATGCTAGCAATAGGCATCAGCTCATCGCCCCGACACCACTGCAAAGGAGCAGATAGAGAGCGACAGTGAAGTTCAACACCGACAAACGTCTCGGCAGCGTTGCGCGGGGCTGCTGATGGAGGTGAGCGCAGACAGACCTGCTGAGCAGAGACACAAGCGGCTCACACTTGCATAAAAAAATCCGTCTGGTAATTAGCCTGCGTTTCGCTCTCATGCACACACAGCACCCGAGCACAGACCAGTCAAGAAAATCTAATTTCTTGCGTTGGTTGTGATTTATTTGGGGGATGCCACGTTCAATTGAATTGTCTCCTACTATGATTAAGGCAAAGCTTGTCAGCACAAAAATGCAGTGGAATAAGCTGGCCAGTAGTAATGACATCGAAACAATAATGAAGAAATATAGCATCTTCCACACTGCAAGGTGCTGTTCTACATATTTTATAAATGTATAGAAATAAAAAAAAACAAAATGGAGGAAATTCAACTTAAATCTAGATGTTTCATGATCACTATAAAAGAAACATTTTGAGACTGGATTTCTGTTTGGCTTTGTTGTCTAATGGTGAAATTCAGTGCAACGCTCTAACCCGTACACAAGGGGATAAACTGAGTGAATTGAAACTCCACGCAGTGTAACTGAAGTGACAAGCTTGTAATTGTCATTAATTGGCATGGGGCACACTATTAAGCAGGTCATTTTGTAGTTTTTGCAGTACAAACTGGGCTCCAGTTAATAAACAGTAACACAAAATAATCACTGAATTGAAATTAATTAGTTCTTTACATAGTAGCACCACATACAGTATATGTTTGGAGAATGCACTAAGGTGTTGCCACTGTATGTGTAAGAAATGTGGACCTAACGGACATAAACTACAGAAAGGCAACTTGAAATGTACAATGGAATCGTAGCACTCCAAACGGGTCTCACTTGTACAGATAATACAAATTCTGCCAAAGACAATCCAGTGTGTTGTACACACAAAATCACAAAAGGACAGAACTGCGTTTATGCCACTTACAAATGGGCTTGCTTTCTTCCACACAGACTAATGGATGATATCCTGTAAGAAAGGCATTGTGAATATTTTGGGCTGATGTCCATAAGACTATGTGAAGTATATAAAAAAGTCCCAAACTCTGGGGCACTCACAGGCATGAAGGGAATCTGGGAGTGCTCTTGCTGTTAATAAACACTCGGATGCAGTCCGGAACGCTTTCTCCTATCCCATGTCCTCCCCACCGGAGATTACAGGGCTTGGTGCACACTGACCCACAGATTTTACAGATGCCTGGAGCAATGAGAGCTCACCCATAGAGTTTAACAATCTCTCACCCTTCTGACTAACCTACAGAACATCCAAACGGACAAAAGACTGACAGGATCAATGTTTCCACCCCCTACTGCTGCTAAATTCACCCCCCTCAAGACCCATTCAGAGATCGCTCTGGAAGGACACTACAAGAGTGCTTTACTCACCAGGCTGTTGGCCCAGTGTTATTCCTAAACCATACATGAAAATAAATCTGTGCATATGTCAAATGACTATGGAGATAAATACAATTTATCTTAAAAAAAAAACAGGTTTCTCCATATTCTTAAAGAAGATTTAGAAGTGGGCTAACAAATGAGATTTTAGCTACACCCCTGCAGAGTTTTTGATAAGTATTTAGCATCAGGGAAAGAGGGACAAAAAAGTCCCAGGATCACAGACCTTAAACCCTGCTGGTTCACGCATACTGTACAGTACGTCTGAAACAAAATACATCTCACAGACTTGGCATCTACAGTATAAACGCCTGTGAGCGAACATTTTCAAACTCCAGTACCTGTGTTTTACTGCAGGTTCTTTCGCACATTTTCAATGATTTCGTTCTGTTAACAGGAATATGGATACTGCAGACTTCCACTATCTGATCTATTTTTGATGCGTTGTCTTTTATTTTTTACGAAACCTTTTGTAACGCGAAGAGCAGACTCACAGTGAACTATCCCGATAAATTAAACATGTATATTAAAAAACCGAGTCTCCCTCAATTGAAAATTACTTGAATTAAAAAAAATGACCAAGTATAAACATGAACACTTTACCACTTGTAATTGTATAATAAAAACACAAATCGAATTAAAAATATACAGTATGTAGACACCCTGAACCATAGAAATTTTACTAAACAAGGACTACACTGCATTTCTTAAACGCGCGCAGTCGTGTAAGCTTTTAGTTTGCATAAGACCATTTAGGCTTCAGCCGCGGAAAGCGCTGTAAATCGACGCTGAAACCGGGCTGAATGGACGCTTACACACCAAGGAGGAGTTTGGGCTCCTGTTGCTCAACAGACAGAGCTTTGCGTACCTTTTGCAACAGAAAACGCCACGCTTCTGTACGTGTACGTTACAACCCAGGTTACTAACTTCATTGATTATTTACAGGTCAGGCTTAAGGTTAAACGGGGAACTGGTAATCCAGTTATGTAGATCCCAACTAAATGACGACGACGGGACTCGCTTTTAAAAAGATAAAGTGTCAGACTTCTTTAACATTAGTTCGGAATTGTTTTCGCGTAATTCTAAAACGGCATTTCCAAGTCGTCTTTTTAAGGAATATGATCACCTGTGCGTCATGTATACGCGGCGCTATTCAAACATTCTTGTTCTTTGAACTTGATCCCTTGTGTACAAGTAGCGAACCCTTTTCTATCACAGATGAATCTCGGCTCGCAATTAGCGTGTTAGCCCCCCCATCGCTCCTTCTCTTCAGTTAAATTAAATTACGACTGTTCGGTATATTTCAGTTTTTACTTTCATCCCCCAGGCAGCTCACACAGAACCGTTACATCGTCCCAAAACATGGTACTGAGGAGAATATTACATACTGTACACAGGAGAAATAAAACATGAGTTTATTATTTTTACATCAAGAAAGCCAGAAACACTTGTAGGAAACACTATCCATGTTTTAAATCAGACGGATAATATTTTTACAACCCCCCAATACACGCAGCAGGCGCTTGGGTCGATAGATAACACGTGAAATTCCTGCCGTGTGGCTCTGTAAAATTCCCGTCATTAAAAAATAAATCACCAGTCCTTACCTTGAGCTCTTGCGGTGTAGATTAGCAAGGAAAACAATAGAATCCAACTGGAGCGCCACTTCAGTCCGGCCGAATCCGTAAACATTTTCCAGAACCCGGCTAAACCAACAGCGTGTGGCCGGCACGCTGGATACATGTTGCTCAGGTCCCTCTAGAGTTGTGTGTGTATTTGTGTGTGTCGGGGGGGGGTTTGTGGTTAACGCAGTACTGTGGCTGGCCGGCTAGTCTTGTGTGTGTTCGTGCGGGACTGCTAGATCCCGAAGCCCAGCTCCGGAGCGACTCCTGCACCGTGAAACAGATGGAGGAGGTGGCGGCGGCGTCTCGGGGCGATTTAGCGCAGGAGAATTTCCCAGGAATTCTGTATTCGAATGTCTGGCGGCTCCCAAACGCGAGTGAACAAAAATTAGCTTCGCTGGGTAAAAAAAAACAACAACAACTCACTGGAAATAAAAAGGCAGTAAATAGCGGTTCGTTCTTGTCACTTTCTCGCAGCAGGAAAACTTACTCCGTGTGGGTTTTAAGATTCGGTTTTATACAAACCTATTCCACAGTTTCATGAAGATGCTGAACCCGCAAGTTTTGAATCGGATTTTAGTCGAGAACATGATTCACCTCCGGGATACGTCTCCCCTCGCGTTTACTAACGCTGATCAAAGTTTACGGAGCGGTGAACAAATTAATTCAAACGCGCACGGATGGTTCTTGCTGCACCCAGAATACAAACTCCACGAGTAAACGTAGGAAGTGGTCCTTAAGCGATCTGAAATCCCACGCCTGGTTACTATCACGCACATTCACAGAACACAGAGCCGCGCTTGTCCTGCGAAACAGGTTACAGTGCCCGACATTCCTTTCACGTAGGCCAAGGTATTCGTTTGGACATAGAGTCAATGTACATTTATTTGCGCCAACTATAAATCCGCTGTTCAAGAAAGTTTATTCTCTGCAATTGCAAGTGATCCACGCCGCTTTGTGGGCTTGACGATTTTGCCTTGACAGTTATGCGTATCTTCTTAGTAGCTTTAGGCTAGAATTGCAGTCTTCCTCTGTCTCGATCCCAAAAAGAGTGCAGTTCGGCAAGCCCACTTTTTTTGTGTGTGGTTCGTTTCTCTGCCGTGTAAACGGGACCTCTTTCAGTCTTCGGGTCTGGTCCTGTACTAGAACGAGCCGGATGTCCGCAACAGAAATTAAGTTTCGGAACCGCGGACTCTCCGCCCGTGCGAGCGTGCTAACGGGATTGACTTCTGGAAAGCGAATAAACTAAAACGACCAAATTAATGGAACAGGGCACAGGGAGCTGGAGAGGAGAAAAAACGCGAGTCAAGCCGTCATCGGGCGCTTGTAGCGGAGCCAGTGCTACAGTGCGCTTTGAGAGCAGGGGTCTCAGCCAGATATGAGCTGCGAGCTTGGTGTGCGTTTCAAAGAGAAGTGAGCTACAAGCGTAGGAGGCCGCCACCGCGCGGTGTACAGAAATATGACATTGTAGGTATTGTATCATCCTGGATTTGGAAATTTGGAAAGCAACCCATCTCTATGCCCGGCTTTACGACAGTTTGTAGAACTGTCGGTTAGATCATTGCTGAATGGCACGATTCACTCTGTCATTATTAGAGATGATGAAATGAAGGTGTAAATCGTACTACACATAGGCTACAGTCTATGCGAGTAAACCGTACGAGAAATTATCAGCTACATGTAAAGGTTAACACTCGTGAATTGAAGTTCTCATCTGAATGTCAGAATATTTGAACTGTTTGGAAACAGCATCTAATCCCAATTCTGCTTCCACGTTACTTGTTGATGAACTGTCTTTCGTAAAACGACGATTTTTTTATCTTTAATCTTTAAAACAATCTGGTAAATCAAATAAATATTTTTTGTTTACTTTTCAGATCTCTGTAGCTATTTGAACCAATAGCTCTAAGCATATTTAAAAACTGCCTGAGACGATTAGTAAACGCCTGAAGCATATACAATTACATATATACCTGAAACTCCCATTAGTTCTGAAGTGCCTCTGTTAATGAAGACTGCTTCTCAGGTTTACAATTCAAACCTTTACGGTTTACCCTACCTCAGCTTTAACAACTGAGCGCTGGAAAAAAAAACAATTTCTAAAGCAAGAATCAATAAAACACAAAACGTGCTTTTTCAAACCTTTATTTAACGAGAGTCAAATGTCAAATACGTACTTATTTATTTCTTACCTGGAGAATCCCCTATATACAGTACACGGCCATCCACGGGCGCAATCTCGAATCTTAGAACTCGAGCCCTGTCCTGAACAGGATCCATAATTTAGATTCTGCTGACCTAATAGGTGACGAGTGACGCCTAAACCAAACAAGAGCCCGGCATCTACTGTACGAAACACTGCAGGATACACATTCACCTAGGTTAAACGTTTGTACTGGTTAAATATTTTTTCCCCACTGATAAAATGAAATCCAAATATATCAGAAATATTTGCATATCTATGCAAAAAAAAAAGCCTAAATGCATTACCACCATAATCGTCATCTGGAATTAAATCAAGTTGGACTGGGTAAACAAAACGATTCTATTTGGTATTAATCTAAGAAGTCATCAATTAGTGTTACCACCAAATGTTATGAAGTTGTATACAGTACCTCCAGATTTAAGTTCACATAAAAAAGGTTTCACTGTGACTATTAACGTTTTTCGGCGTGTAAACCGCACTGAAAACGATTATATACTGTAGGTTGTTTTAAAATATTCAAACACATTAAAGCAGCCATGGTAGATGAAATTTTAGATAGCTGCTGGCAAAATCCTTTAATGGGTGTTTAGGTACAGCTTGAGGTTTCATCCCAGGGAGATACTGTATACTGTATTTTACTGAATTCAAATCAACTGCCTGCGCTTCTGTTAACGACTACAGTCGAAAAACGTCAAGCGAGAGATCTGAAGAGGGCTTATGATGCTTTAGTCTGTATTTACAACGCCTTATTAGGAATTGTTTCAATGGTATTTTTACAAACCACTTAGGTTCTGTACCGCATTACGTTCAGAGGAAAAGCCATAATAACAAAAAGCCCCATTCCGGTATTTTTCTTTCCTCTCTAGAAAACACAAAACCTTACAAAGAAGTTAATAATAAGCGAGTTAGCGTCAGGAAAATCAAGATGAACTGCTTCCTGTCTTACCCTGAAGGAAAAACGCTACCTGATTTATGATTCTTAACGTATTTATTGTGTCTATATACAGCAAGGGAGTGAATTTCAAAACTTACCAAGTAGATTTTGAGTAATTATATTTATTTTAACCATTTTTACTATGTGTATTGCTGCCCTTTTCTCAAGTTGTTTTTTCGCATTAAATTATGTTGTTTCATATTTTGCAGCTTCTGCCAGTTTTAGACCCGTTCCTTTTCTGCAGTAGACCCACTTTTCAGTTTTTATGGCAAAGCAACGAAATGCGAAGAGACTTGAAACTGACGTCATTAAAAAAAAACTTTCATTCTGGAAACGTGAAAACGGAGCTTTGTAACAATAACAAATTACTGAACTTCATTTTTTTTTATGATTAGCAATTTCCCCTCAGTCAATGTACAGGTATTACCACGCAACATGCTGAGTAAAATATTGTAAATAATCAAAGTTTGTATATATAAAAGCACTGGATTTTGAGCCCTTTGGGAAAAAATGAGTTTGTTAATTAAGGATTTTTTTATTAACAAATAGTACAAACCCAGAACCCTTGGCCTTTCAGGCCAGATTCTCTAATGGTGGAAGGGGATTTTCTAATGGATGAGATACAATATGTTACCAAGTTACATTATTTGTAGTTGAATGAACATTTAGGTTAAAGACTCTAAACCTAACCTGTAAGTGTGGTGGAAGGTGTAAAACTAATTGCAATAAATGTGAAAATCACAATCATATGTTCCTAGTGGAAATTCCTGTAGCAAATCCTTGGATCTAAGAGCCATCAGATCTGTGCAAGGCTAGCTCATCAGAATTGAAATGTTGACAAGGCTGGATCTGGTCATTACTTGGAAGGTAGATCACTAAGTAAAAGCTTAAACCGGTGTACTGTACTGTAAATGGCATTGGTGGACTTGTAGGTGGCTCTCCGCCCTCCAGACCAGAATGTCCAAACCAATGTCCCCATATGGCGAATAGAGACACTGTGCTGCAGAAGCTGGTGCTGTCTGTCGGACTTTAAAATAAGGTGCTGACTACTTGACGATTATAGATCCCGTGGTATCAAGAATAGGGGTGCACGAATGGTGCATAAATCTTTGTCTCATAGCACTGTAATTCCACTAAATTCCACTCTGGGTTTGTACCATCTGGTCTTCCTATTTCTCCCTCTTAGTTCATTTGTTGATGTCATTTCTGAACTGCTTGGGTGATGGGGTGAAAAATGGCTGAAGTGCCCCCCCCCCAGTGTGTAAAACCTCTGGGATTCATTGGGCTGAAAAGCACTGTCTAAATGCAGGGAATATGTGTGATTATAACCAAACTTCTTCTGCCTCTCTCTTGGAAACGAACGAAGCCCGCGGACGGCTCTGAGACACAACACTCGCAGAAAAAAAAAAAAGCTCTTGAGGCGAAGAGTAGAAAAAAAAATCCCTCTGCTTTGTACAACAAAGGGCATCAGTCTATGAAATCAGTTGAGACACGCTCTGACGAGAGCCCGATCAATAGCCGAGAGCTCAGCCTGCGCTGCTTTCAAAACAACTTGGGAGAACAGAGGCAACACATGCGGAGAAAAGAAGGAAGGTAGAGGTTAATGAGAAATACAAAAGACAAGAGACAATCCCCTTTTGGACACTTAATATGCATATCCAAAATGCAATACTAAGGGAGCTGGACTTGGTATAAAACCTTCCGATGTTTTAAATCACTCTAAAAAGAACATACAGTAAGTGAGGTGGCAAACGAGAGGAAGCCCTTCAGCCCATTTGGTGGTTAGTAGATAATTGATCCAAGTATCTCATTCAGCTGTTTCTTGACAGAAGCCAGTGTATCAGCTTCAACCACAAGGCTGGGGAGCTTGTTCCATACATCTCTGCTGTATTGTACTGAAACTAGCATTTCCTGTGTCCCTCCAGATCTATCATTTTGAATTGGCTTGGACCGGTAATAAAGTTCACAACAGACACAGGCCACGGTGTCTCATGAGAATAAACTGACTCTGGGGCTGCAATCAAAGAAGTAGTTAACTTCCACTTTTGGTAGGTCAAACTGCTCTTTTTGTTCACGAGATCAGAGCGGTTTCCATGACAAGAACTGGTTTGTTATTTCAGGTCAGTCAGAATATCATTCTGGTGGCTAAAAAGGGAACAGAGCTCCAGGTTTCCTGTAATCACAGCTTTGCTGACTGGCCTGTAATGAGGGACAACTAAACTGACCTTCATTTATGGAAATCTTGTCCAACTGTAAAGAGTTGCAGATGATGAGTTGCAGCTCAGCTGGGCTATCCTGGCTAAGTTGTTTCAAATTATACCCCATAGAGATGTTTATGAACAAAGGAAAAGGCCTCACTTTAATTAGGTGAAACCTCCTGCTATTTATTAAACGTCTTTCACGCCATTAACATTCCTCTATCAATTAGTGTGCAAAAAAAGTACTTCAAAAGTGGAAAAGCTCTTTCTCTCAGTAGCTGTTTAATGAAATGGAACGTGTGAGAGATGATATCAAGGAAGTGACTTGAAATGGGTGGAAAATTAAAGCCATTTACATGAGACCCATTTAAACCAAAGTTTTGCCTAAAAGACTTGTGTCCTCCACCAAAGGTCTCTGTGGGACACAGAGAGTCTCTGGGTGACTCTGGGCTCTGAAACGCAAATCATGAAATAGTGAAGAACGATGTGCAATTTAGCTCTTAGAAAACAGAAAATGTCCAGTAAAAAGCTAGGCTGAAGACATTCAAAACATACTGTGGAACCCCATCAGCCAGTACAGTCAAATTCTCAGCACCACTGTAACATGGTCTCTGTTTACAAAGGACCATCTGGGGTTGTTGTACAATTCAACGTATTGTCCAAGCACTTGAAATTGATAATTGTAAATATGAGTCTGGGCTTCTCAGATCTAGTCTTTGCGTAAGTAATGCATCTGATAATTAGCAGGATCAACATTAGAGTTGATGTACTGGATGTACAAAAGCACAGCAATGGAGTGAATAGGAAGGATCACTGTTCAAGTAGGAATCTTAACAACCACTGATTTTGCTTAACTCACTTCTATAAAGTTACCTACTTCACTGACATTCAAATCAAGCCTTTTCACTTGCATATATGCACAGGCTTTTAATGCTGTTTAATGTATTGTATTACATTGTGTTGAGTGCTTTTGAAATTCTTGCCTTGCTTTAAAGTGCCTGAAGATGATGAGTCACGAAAGGTATAAAATAAATATTATCATCATCATTACTTTCAGGAAAAGTTCTACAAAGGGTTTGTTATAATCGGGCCAAGCAGCGCTGCAGGGGAGGTCTCTCTTCAAGAGCAGCTTATAGAAGCTGCGCTGGGCTTGTTTTAAACAAATTCACAGGTGTCTCCCTTCCTTTTGTCTCTTTTGGGCTGCCAGCTGCAGTTGAGCCAGTAGGAGCTGTGCTAGCAGGATGGCTTCTGTCTGCCTGCAGCTGTGTGTATGTGAATGGTGGGTCTGGGGGTGGCAGGCACTGTCAGAGCTGTGCCTTCAGTGTTTCAGTACCGACTCTGATGGGAGTCACACCTGAGAGACTCTGCCATGCACGTCACCATCCTTTCTGCCCCAGCACTCTGGATGGAACCCACAACGTGGTGATTAAAAGGCTGATGGACAGTTTAATTGGTGTAAGAAGCTTTAATCACTCCTGTTTCAGCAGATGAAAAAGTACATCCAAATGAGTTCACCGCAAAAGCAATAGGAGGCAGAGAGAACAGAAGTCTAGGTAGGGGCTGGGGGAGTTTTGAGATACATTAGGTGTGACAGCGGACAGGTGTTGCTTTCTGTGACTGCCTTGCTGGTGTGTGGCTGTGTGTGCGATCTGTGCGTGGTGTGTGTGTGTCTGGAACACTCCTGAGAATGAGGCTACCACCGCGTAGAGACATCTTTGTCTGGAATGAGGTTCCCTTCTTCATAAAGGACAAAGGTGTACTGCGTGTTCCGTAGGTGTCTCTTGCATCTGTGGAGAGACCCTTTAAAAGGGCTGAGTGTAAGAAGCTGTGCGTCAAAATGCTCACACTCCTTTCATCTGTGTTTGCCTGGGCCAGCTTTCATCGACATTCAAGTTACTAAGAGATCAAAAGCCTACATCAAAGAAACATAATATCATTAAAAGTCGTTAAAATATTTAGAAATGCCTAAACCCGGGACTGAATGGTTTCAAAATCCAGTTGTGTGAGAGAGTCAGTGAAACAAATCCATTGATCATTCCACTGGATTTTGGTAGCAGCATAAAGAATTTTCTGTGACTGAGCCATAACAAAGAAACTCCATCGTACCCACTGCTGTTGTTTGACTGCAGTCTGCCCTACACCCCTGTTTCTTGAATTGGTGCTGTGGTTGCACATAAAACAATATATAAAATAAGCCCCCAAACAAAAGTCATCTTCAGCCACCAATGGGGAATAAGGACTGAACTTCACAAACAGGAGCAAATGTAATTGCAGTCTTTAAAAAAACAATAAATCGATTTTGTACCCTTGTTGTCACATGCAGGGACTAGGACAGCTATACTGTTCCACTAAATCTGATTAGGAAATCTTTCAGCTGTTTTACACTTGTTCAAGGTTTGCTTTACACCCAGTAATGTGTCGATTAGATGGCACCTAGCTGTGGAATTGCTCTCAATTGCATTCACAAGCTCTCTAAAGTAGAGGAGAAAATTGTTGCTTCAGCTCTTTTGGAGTCCTCTGGGTGCAGTGGTCTACAGACTAAGACTGCAAAGCACTATTTAACCGATAATGAGAAAGAAATGCACATCTTTGATTCAAAACCAGCAATACGCGAGACCATTGTTAAGATTGAGTGAAATCAGTTGTTAAAATAATGTTAAATAATGTTTCTCAGGGTTTTCAAATTCAGCATAGGTGTAGCCAGATGCTCCCAGATATTGTCTGCACAAGGAAAGGTCGTGCCAGTGTGTGAATCTGTGGGTTTTCCTATTGATAGGACTGTGCTGCGTGACACGTACAATAAGAAAATGACAAAAGAGCAGAAAAATCACCAGAATTGCTACTGATAAATCAAAGGTTTTTATTAGCGCCAAGTAAAAATGAATATAAATCTCCCTTAAAGCTGAAATTGAGCATCTTATTTTAGGACTGATTAAATTTGGCACAATATGCCTGTCTGAGTGATTGGGACTGTCAGTCTGCATGGAGCAGCGTTACCGCTACCGCAATTTTCTGTGCTGTGCTAGAGGAAAGGTTTATCCCAGCACTCTGTGAGTCAGCGGAGGCCTTACCCCTACATCCAGATCTGATTAGGTGAGAAGGCCTGTACTTTGAAGATAAACGACAAAATGAATTGTTTTATCTAGATCATGCCAGGCTAGATCAAAATGAGCCAGATATTTTGCATCTAAGTCACGGCATGCATTGGTATAAATTTCACCATGTGCATTGGCTTATACAAGCTTTTCTCTGTGAACTACTCAAATGCTCTTCCCAAACTACAACTGCTCTCTACCTAGTACAATTTTTTAAAGACAGGGACTTCATGTTGCAGTGGGAAACAGAAAGGATGTGGATCGTTCGAAAGAAAAACACCAACAAATAGCCTAGAAATATGCATATTGATTTCTTTTCTTAAAAAGCTGAAGAGTTGTTTTAGTTTCTGTTGGCAATATTGACACAACAGAGAGGGTCAGTTATAAAAAATGCCGGCACAAAACAATTGTTTTTAAAAAAATATATTTTCTTAAAACCTGAAGATACAGTATGACAATAACTAATCATGCAATATTCTTGTAACAAAGATATGTATATGAGTATCAAGGATATGTTATAAACAATTCTAAATTCGGCTATTAACATATGTTTTGCTTCCTTTATACTGTAGTATTGCTTCCGTAGAATAGCCATGTGCAGGAGACAATGTTAAAAAGACCAACCACTGTACAGTTTGTGTCATTTAACTACTGTAAGTCCCGAAATTAGCCCTGACCGAATACATTTACCATTTCTTTACATTTTTAGTACAGGATAACTGCTATGTAACCACAGTGTAGTTCATCTGACAGCAATATAGGATATTTCCTGTTGGTTTGCCTAACAGTGGTGTGTGAGCATTTAAGTATTTCTCTGGCACCAGTTTGGCACCCTCAATCTTTTTGAACAACCTTGAATGAAACTCTGTCTCTGCAGGTTTCAGAAAGAAATGCCCGTAAACTGAGCAAACAAACCGGAAATCAAAAGGAAGATTTATTCTGCACTCTTTTTAATTAGATTAAAAATTGTAGCTGTACTCCATGGCATTTAATAGCATGGGTTCTCTCCCAGTTCATGTTGAAAACTAATTTATTTAATAGCCACACAGTTTGGTTTCTTCAGCAGTCGTTGCGTCTTTAATGGAGTGCAGTAGTGCCAATATTGATTTTAACTTACACAGATGTGAGCCCCCTGTCTCCAGCCTCCATGTGCTGTTTCAGAAAATAATCCCCCCCACCCGACAAAAAAACAACAACAACCCTATAACATATTTATGGTCTCATTTTATAAATGTCGCCATTTCATCCCCTTCCCATTCCACAGAACAATATTCTCTCGAGGAGACAGTAGCAGCGTGTATGTGCTGGGTTTACTAATAAGCATATAGTATCTTTTTAAATTCATTTATGGCTTGCCCCTGTCATATTTAATGAGTTGTGGAGAGAGATTTTTTTTCACTTCATAAGAGATAATGGCATTCTGTCAAAAACCGGAAGGCCAAGACACATGATAGATTTAGAGAGATTTGCTGTTTTTTTGCTTGATGTACCAAGCGGGTTCACGTTCGGCATATTGTGCATCCTCCATTTCCTCCATCCCACCTCTCAGATCTCATGAGCACCGCATCTCCAAATAGGAGCTCAGTGCTCAGTAGGAACAGGTAGAACTCAGCAGGAACAGGAGCACAGTGCTCTTTAGGGCTAGAGGAAGAGAGAGAAAGGCCTGTTTCATTTGGCTTTGAATTCCTAACTGTGACACATTACTCTACCTTAGCAAACAAAAAACAGTCTTTGGCTGACAGGCATACTTTAGGGGATTTATGGAACCGTGAGACATTGATGCTACCTCAGTTGTGTTTTAAAGCAGGGTTGCAGAGTATGGATTTCACTTTCAAAGCCCGCGGTACTTGGCATTTCCACCAGGTTATAGTGTAAACAGTGTCGGAGCCTACATAACGGGCATTTTCAAGCACTTCAGAATCCAAGCCAATATGGGCAGGTTCTTCTGAATTAAAAAATGGTCACCGTGCAACCATTTATTTTATATTGGCAATACTGTACTTGGTCACAGATTCCTACACTGCATGTTTTCAGGTCAATTTAGTATCAAACTCAAAGTTCCTTGATGCTGTGCTTGTGAAATCATGAATGTACGAAGATTTCCAAATAAAAACAGATTTTGTCTGAAACATATTGAAATACAGTATAACAGACAGGCTTATTGATGCAGCTCCGAAATGAAGCATTTCCTCGCTGTGCGATAATAGAGTCCATATGTCTTTCAGAGAAACCTGAATGACTTAATAACAGCGGTGTCCTTCAGGTGTTACTGCAGAATTTTGACACTAAGTAAAATGCTGTCTGGAAAAGCGAAAAAGACTTAGCCAAAAAATAATAATCCTTCACAGCCCTTTACTCAGAAACTAAGTCAAGACTGCAGGCTGATTGAAATGTGAAAAATACCAAGATTATGGTTTGAAAAATATACAGCTTCAGCCTTGAATGTAACAATGCATCAGCTTTCAGTGGCTCAGGTCGCTTGCCTGGTTATCAATGAAATGAAAGTGGTGTATTTATTATTTTAAAAAGTATCAATGTTGAAATTCAAAATAGCTTTTCAAGTGTACTTCTGGTGCCTACAATAAGAAAAACTTGAGGACAGAGATTAAAAACAAATTCTTCAATTTTTTTTATCCTAGTCTGGTATTCTGATGACATCAGCTCACAGTTTCTTTGATATCGTGTGTTTTCTACTGCCTTTTAAGATGTCAAATTGGGATTCTGTAGCTCACTGTGAATAAGACCACCAAGACTTTCTTTCTCTAAATGGCTTCCCTGGAGGTGCCAGTGGTCAAAGGAGAGAGACAAGCACAACAGACTAAAGCCCTCCTTCATCTCTATGGCTCTCAGCTGCCTAATTGAAGAATCTGAGCATTAATATCGGTGTGGCCCAATCATCTCGAGAAATCTCTTAATTAAAGACGGGCTCATGGGGAGAGCCGTGACGATGGCTTAAAAGCCAGGTGCAGACAAGGCTCAGTAATTGACATGCGAAGAGAGAAGAGCTCCTAGCCGGAGACGATAGAAGGAAAGCTTTCTCTTTGTGTTTGCGTTTTCCCCCTCTTCTCTATTAGCAACAAAATGACAGTTTGTCTGCCTGTGACTAGCTTGGCTTCTTTCATTATTCCTTTTTCTGACTGCTGACAGTTTAGTTTAACAGTTAAAAAAGCACTTTATTTTGCACACACAGTTGAAAAACGTTGAGTCTCTGAACGATGTCCGCTTCATCAGGATTGACGGATCTCGAGGAGTTCACCGCAACTAGCGAGGGTTATGTCAAGTGTTTCTTAGAAGGCTACAGTGTCTCTCAGAGAGCTCTCCATTTGGAATTGGAATGATCATTTAATTAACATCAACTCTTCGCCACAGGCTTCAAAGTGGATACAACGTATTGCACTTCGAAAGCATACTTTAATGCACCAAATAAATTGAAATGAGCAGCATTCAATATTTCAAGATGAATAATTAAGGAAATGAAATTTCAGTACAGAACAAAACCCCAATACCGTAGTAGTTGTACATGTCCCCTAGTGTATAGAAACTAACTTCAGCAGGTAAGCAGGAGGTTGAGAATGCTTTCAGGAGGGGTGCAGGAGTATGTCCAGAGAATGTGGAATTAGAAGGAACCACCTAACCCACCCCTAGTGAACTATGAGATCATATGAGAACAATCAAGAATAAATAAAGAAAAAATAATAGTATCACCATAACTTAACATAACAAACTCTAGTTCTTGTAAACCATAGATTCATATTAAGCAATTAGGAATTAGGGCTGATTAAGTAAACAGGTTGACAATATCACTTCCTCTGATCGAAGCGGATCATGCAGATAATTTCCCAGGTCTGGCTAGAATAGCTCTAACATCCATCTGGAACCCTGGAAGACTACATCCGGGAAGCCCACTGGAATCCTACGATGAAGCGGATACATATCTCTTTGTCAGCCCACAGGCACACCACTGTCTGGTGGGGATACAGTCCACACAATTAGTCCAAATTCAGATATGACCAACACGGTCTTAGTGTTGCTGCTGCTGTTCACTCTGACCCATTGATGGATTAAATGTGTAAATATTGCATAAGTCAGGTGAGCAGTATTCGAGTGGCTTGCTGATCTCAACTTGGTTGTGTTGAGCCCCACTCTTCATGATGGTGTGGTGCTTAGCTCTGCTGACAGCTCCAGGGCCATGGGGTCAATAGTTTGCCTTTTCCCAGCACTTGCATGGATTTTCTCTGGTTTCCCCCCACCCACAGGCATTCAGGTGAAGTTTGATTGACTGTTTTTAATGGTCCCTTAGTGTTTGATCCAGATTCTCCTTGTAGATGGGGAAAAAGGCCTCCTACCTAATTTGTCTTCCCTGTCTGGAGTGGTATAATTGACCCCCTTCCATGCAATTACAATTGATTATGGCTTGCATTGACAGACAGAGTGTGCTGTCCACATATAGGTCAAGTCCATGGGTATAAAACCAAGGAACTGAAAGTATCGGAAAATGCAGTAAGTGTTTGGTGACAAATCCCTCTGTAATTGAAAGGCATTTTTAAGCCTACTGGTTGACATGACTGGACTTATGGCTTGCCAGATTTGGTTCTACTGCCTGTACCCTGTGCAATCTCAGAGCTCTATAAGAAGTCCAAGATACATTGGATTGAATCCGTCATTGAAACCTCACATGCTACACTATGACATGTATAGCTGCACTATACACTGTACTTATGTAAGTAGGAGAGAACTGGTGTCTGTTTGTGATGGGGGATACAGTGTTATAATCAGTAGAACTAACTGCATCCTTCAATCAGCTGGGAGACTTAATGATGTGGTAAATGCATTGCTGAAATGGAAGCCATGTGCACAGGATTCAAGTGACAATTTATTGATGGCAAAATTGCAACCCAATCACCCTTACCACAACATGAAATTCCTAATGGGATACCAGAATGTGAGCATACAAAGCAGGACTTACTAGAGGAAAAGACTAAAATGTTTCTTTAGCTGAACATAATCATCTGTATTCTAGGCATTCCTGTGCAGATACAGTTTCATAGAATATTGTCCAACTGATTCCAGCTTGAAACGAATGAGACAAAGAGAAACAGAAAGAGAAAAAAATTGCTATGTACTGCTGGGGTGTTTCTGAATTGTGCATATCCTTTCAGAACAGTGATTACCGGATCTTGTTTACTACAGATTTCTTCAGAAAGAATAACTCTTTTTTTTTAAACCTCTTCAATCCAGTTCTCTTATTTAAACACAAGAGTTGGCCTTGAGAAGAGATTCCCACTGCAACACGATACCTGAGGAGCAAAGACACAATTCTATTTTATTTTCTTCAATAGCAGATAATTGAGGTGGTACAGCAGATCACAAAGAATCCACTAGCATTTTTCTTGTTATGCTTTGATATTAGTACATCAGTTATGTCTGGATATATAAGTGGTGCTTTATTATTTAACTCTGGCTTTTGTAAAATGTTTGAGTTTATGTACATGTATAACATGCAGTTTTCATTGATGTTCAGCTCTGTCCAATGTGTATGCTGTACTGTATGTATGGGCATGAGATATGGATACATACAGTACATTTTACAATGAAAAACACAAAACACAATGTTATTTGATTACATGTTTTGTTTTACATTTCAGTAACTCGTGTTACAGTATATGTTGTGATGGACTGATGTCACTTGAGGGTCTACCCTGCCTTGTGCCTGTTGCTTGCCAGAATAACTCTGGCTCTCCCACAAAACACTGCTTTAGATTAAGTGGTTAGAAAATGGGTGGATAGATGTTGTTACATAACTATAAAAGTAGTGTATTATTGAGCTCTGGGTAGATTTTCCTTTTGGCTGTAGGAAGTAAATAATGTAACCCAACAGAAGCAGACTGAATATTTTCTCATCAGGGGCTTTCTTACAAAAAATACTCTATTAAGAGATGTCTTTTATCCTGCTTATGCACATTCACATTGCATTACAAGCAAAATAAATGTGTTGTCCTATACTTTAATTTTGCCAACAATCACCTGCATGCCTACTGAACTCTGTTGCCAGTGTTTCAGAGGTTATTGCTACAGAACCATGCAGGTCGTCTTATCCTGACTGAGCTGTACTCTGCAACAGAATGTATGCTGTTTGTGGTTAACAATAACCAGTTTCTTGAAAAAGAAACGAGCCCGCACAGAGTTTAATTTGAGACCGTTTTGGTGTAAACCTCTTTGTCATCATTCCACCCGTCATTTCTGGACACTCTGAACAGCCAGCGAACCAGAAGGCACAGCGATGCCACCTCAGCACCAGAGCACCGCAAGGTTCAGGATAGGGGTGATCATGAGATGCTGCCCACTCCTCCAGTAGGCATGGCTGCCAGCTGGAAATGAATCCATGTGAGATTGCCCCACTTCTCCAGCAAGAGCTGTTTCTGCAGCTAATTATTCCTAAAATGCATGGATATTGTAATCTAAATCTAAATCTAAATCAAAAGTATTTAAATTTTTTTTTTTAATATTACTCATACTGTGTTTTTTCTTTTATTTCTTTTTCCGGGAGGTGGATGGTAATGTTTTTCTAGCTATTAATGACTGTTGCCTCTAGTTTGGCAAGCTTATAGTGCATTAGCCTTTTGGACTTGCTGGGATTTTAAAACATTTCCTTTGTCTTCCCTGGTATTTTGTTTCATTCTTTGTTGGTGAAAAAAGTACATGCAGATTCCATTCTCTTATGCATATGAAAATTAAAATGCATCGTATCATTCTTGCACATACAGTAGGAAACAGCAAGCTTTTGCCTGAAATCTAGAAATTATGTTTCCTTTTTCTAATCTCTAGAAGTTTTGCTGAAGGTAATCATTTTCATTTTTGTTTTTGAGTTGATATTATATCCTTCTTCTTACTGCAAAAGGCTGCCCTCCCTCATTCTGGTGGAATGCTGAATGCCTGCCCCTTTTCAAAAAGAGACTTGTGCTGGAATACAGTCATGTGACAAGTTCTAGAAACCTTATGGCAATAAAGATTGAAACAATCGGAAACAATTTCCATTCCACTCACTGTCTCTCTCAAGGCTGACAGGCTGACCCTCCTTCCTCTGCAACAGAATCAGAAGGTTTATTTTTAAACTGAAATGATACAAAAGGTGCATCATGATTAAGAATCATTTTAAGCTGTGGAGAAAAATGTAAAATACTCTGTGGCATTAATCACAGACACGCTTCCACACAGGATTTTAGAAATGTACAGTATGATATATTAGCTAACTGTTAAGCCTACTTAATTGAGATCTCCAGGAGAACGATGGGGAACAATGTGTTCCTGTTCCAGTGATAGGATATTATATTTACACATTCTTGATTTCCATGGGCAAATTGCAGAATTTCAACAGTCCGTACTGGTGATTATACAGTATGTCATCCTTCTTTGAATTCAGCCTTATTCAGCTAGCATAATACCTTTCTAGCATCTACATAGTCATACAATGATAACATTCATCTCCCTTTAAAAATAACAAATAATATTGTAGGTATTCATAAAATGCTGACTGAACTAGGCCCTAACCCTAATCAGGTCTGACTCCAACCCTAACCATAAGACAATTCTTACCTTAACATGCTGCGACAAATATTCTGTATTATTATGAATACTTATGTTACCATTATGCATTTGTTCTAGAAGGATTAATAATGTTAAAATAGAGCTATGACCTTTATGGAAGTGTTATGCTGGCTACATAATGGTGCATTCTAAAAGGCATGATTGATGAATTACTCAGTGAATATGAATTAATAGTGCAAAACAATAAAAATATTGAATATTGGTGTTTTGGATATACTCTACAACCCACACTGAAATGAGTGCTGATGTGGGACACTGTGCTTTAGAGTTTGCAGTTGTTGTTATTGATCAAATGTTGCTAAGTGTTGCTAAGTGGTGGCATGATGATGCATTGAGTAAGGAGAAATGAACTGGCATGCAGTATTGTATGTTGGAAGACAAAAGGAGTTTCCTGCCCAAACCAGCTTTTTGCTACATTTTGGGTCAACCAGTAAAGCACTTAGTAATTCTCTGTAAACAGAGAGAAGGCTTGGAATTGATGTGGAATTGAAAACTTTGCTGTGAAGGCTCCACGCTCCAGATGTAAGAGTGGGCCCCTGTCATGATTGATAGATGACAAATTGAGGCACAGCTCAATGTAGTCAACTGTTTCCTGTTGGCGAAGTTTCTGCGCACCATTGGCAAAACCCCCGACTGTGCAGGAACTTTAACAGCAGAATACTGTTTTCATTTTCCACTCGCTCCAGCAAGAAGGTATAAATAAATAATCAAGACTGATTTCTCCCCTTTCTTTCTGTTTCATTGTCTCTCCCCTCCCATCGAAAAAAAAAAGCAGTATTTTTCTGTCTGAGAGCTTCTTTGACAGCTTTTGAACTACAAAAGGCTCAGTTCACCTGTCTCCAGAGCTGAGTACTCTTGGTGGCTTTAGGAGATTCAAAAGGAAAAAAAAATAAAGTAAGATGGGGGTGGTTTTGGGTAGGGTGGTGGTGATGGGGCTGTGTGGTATTTCAGGAAAACTGTAGCTACCATCTGAGTCGACAGAAATGACTCTTTCTTTCCACGCAAGAGAAGAGATTTATTGCTCCTACCCTCACAGCCTGAGCCCCTGTAACAGTTGCCGAAGAGGTACGGTCTTTAATCTGTGAGCTGCCAGCTCCTGTCTCTGGGTTTCTTGACTGTTCCATTCTACCCACGTGCTTGAAGTGCAGTAATGGCGAAAGTCATCTAAGTCTGTGAAAAGGTGCTTGGAAACAGCATATAAGCATAGTTTCTATTGAAAGAGGAAGGCCAGGATGGGCAATAACTCTCAAAACAGCCTCAGTTGGAAAACTGATGCAGCAGGGGGACAGGCTGAGGGCTGAGGGTGGAAGGGGGAGTAGCACCAGTTTTAATTTATGAGAAATTGAATATTGCTGTGGGATTAGGAGGCTATTTGACTTTTGTGTGGTATAAGGGACAACGCAAAGCTAACAAAAGGGTAAAAGGCAATTAAAAGTTCACGTACGAGGATTAAAAATAAAAAAGATCAATGACTATGCCTGGGTTTACGTCTGAAATGTGTGTGGAAAACAAGTTGTTGTTTTTTTTCCCTAAAGCGGACAATCACAGAAATACCCCGTCCACAAACCTGCTCTGAAAGGTAAAAGGCTAAGTGCACCATAAGATGTTGCAGTTGCAGGTTGAGTTTCAGCAGCCTTGTAAAGTGTTTTTAGTCCCATAATATCCCGTTACCTCTAAATGAAAAATGTTGCAGCGAGATTCTTTCTAAATAAAGCCCACCCGTTCAAATTGCAAAAATATGGATTGGCAATTGCTCGAATGCTTCCAAGTTATCCACGGCTTGATAAACAGGTCTTTTTTTCATCCCTTTACTTCACCAGTGGGTCGATAGAGAACAAATTCTCATTTACATCTGATCTCATGAAAGCGAATATAGACGCCAAGCAAGAAATACTATTGGTACATTAGAAAACTAGAGGATTTCTCTGTCTCATTAAGTCAAGCACAGATGCTGGGCACTATTTTGTAATCCTAGCAGAAAGACAGTTTTTCATGTTCAGCCTAATACATCACCCAGCCTTGGAGTGGAAAATGCAGTTCAGAGGAATGTGAGAGACTGGAGCACAGTCTGTTTATACAGAAATGAAAGCTTTTTGTTTTCTTCTGCAAAATTTGTTTTGTGAGCTAATGAGATGCATACCAAGGGGATGGGGGTAAAAATAGCTAATGAAGATAATTATTTAATGAATTCCAAATTAATTTCCAAAATCTCTCTTTTGGTTGTTTTTCATTAAAAAAAGAATTAAGTGCAAAAAAAGAAACCTTTAGCCCAAATTATGACTAAAAAACTGTGGATGGCTTTAAATGATAACTTCAGTGAAATTCATGGATTGTTTAACTTCATGTCTTTAATGGTATTACTTTGAAATAGCCATAGATTGTTCAAGAAAGTAATTTATTGTAGTGTTTTATAACTGCACATTCAAATAGGCTCACTAAGGGAATTTAAGAAACATAACTAATGATAATTATCTGCTTTTTTCATAATGATTCTTTAATAATCTTTTAACAGCCTTTCACGCAATGCTATTCAAAATAAACTTTTTGGGGTATTTTTCTTTAAATCTAATTATTTAGGAAAATAGCATGCATACTCTGGGAATAGTGTAAACGAAGCAAAGCATAATTAATCTTTTTTACCATATATTTTTTTAATTCTGCAAGATTTCCCGAAACAGTCATCCGTGTGTTATTCTTTCTCACAAAACCATGACTCAAAAATCCCAGCCTGTTTCCTGGGGATCATGCACTCACGTTGCTGATGACAAACGCTTAAGCACTATGTTTTAACAACATTTTCCCAATAAATTCCCAAACCCTGTTTGAGAAAGATTGTTTTGCCCCTTGTTAGCTTGGTGTCTGGCTCACTGAGGGCTATGAGAGCTGCAGATAAATTCTTTGGCGTATGCTGAGAAAGAGCACGAAAAAATAAAATCCATGTGCAGTGCATTACATGAAGTTTAAAAACTAACGTTTGGTAGAGATGACAATCCCCAGTTCATGCCACCGATTTTACTCCCTGTATAAATATTCATTAACCATTTCTCCCCAGCAATCACTCATTGCTCTGAATCCCTAAACCTTCCCTATTCCACTCCTTGCAGTTGCCCTATAGTCCACATGAGAGGGGTGGAGGGTGGGCTCCTTAGAGCCAGGATGTCTTCCATCTGCCAAGCTGGTTCAAACCACAGAATCACATTGCACAACCTTGCAGACACATGTTGCGTGGCGATACTAAGGAGTTACTATTCACCCAAAGGCATGCACAGCTCTAAAGACCCCAGACCTGCCTTTGGAGTCCCAGAACATGAGAGATTTCATGGTCGTCCATTGACAACGGCAATCCACAACCAAGAGGGAGGCTTCCCTGCCGGTGACCGCGGCTCTGAACGCAGATACCGACGGCCATGGCTGGGAGTCTGCCAGCGGTGCTCAAAGGCAGAGCACTACCAGGAGTGAGAAGGGAGAACTTGGCCAGACCCCGGAATTACGGAACACACTGCACCACCATGGCCTCCTCAATCAAGGCATGTTAAGATAAGATCACTTTATCGGCCAAATACAGTACCATTTCTTGTATAAGGAATTTGTCTTTTTTTGCATAACCCAACGCTCTCCATGAGACACACAGAAAGGGAGAGAAGCTTGGGGTCAGAGTGCAGGGTCAGCCATTTATACGGCACCCCTGGAGCAGCTGGGGTTAAGGGCCTTGCTCAGGGGCCCAACGGAGTGGGATTCCCCTGCCGGCTGCGGGATACGAACCAGCAACCTTCCAGCCACAGGCGCAGATCCTGAGCCACAGAGACATGTTATGCTATGCTAAAATTGTACACAATCCGTAAGTAAACCCAATTTAGAATAATGTGTACAAATTTAGTCTCCATATTACCAGATTCAGAAACTTAATTTAAAACAGAACAGACGCAGTTAGCTGCCAACCAAATGAGCTATACGGATTGGAAGGGCATTGCTCTTCTGTCACCTTTCTTATCTTCTTTTACCATTCGGGACTCCTGCGGCACTTGGCAGAAGCATATGCTGAGCCCTGAGTGCCTTTTTACTGCAGTTCCTGACAGCTGAAGTTGTGCCTATCCTCCGGGTCAAACTCCACTCTGTGCCTTACTGGAAGAGAACAGTGCACAAAAAAGTAATGCAAGGTGAATTCATCTGTAAGCAGCAGACAGCCAGACAGATGATTAATGCTAAAAACCCTTGAGTGAAAAAACGTGTTTTTTGTGTGTGGGTGAAGTAGAATAGTGATTAGATAAAATGATATAATTTGAGCGTAGAAATGTCACTTTGTTCAAGGGGGTATATTTCCATTGGTTGCAAGGGAAATGTTATTTTAGGGCATCTGTATTTTATTTGTATAGGCATCGAAATAAAAGACAAAAAGCAAACAAAAGTACTGTTTAGAGCATTTTAACGTTGCCAACCTAATAGGGGTTCTGCAGGCTCCTAATGCATTTTTCTCTGGCTTTTCAATTTGAAAAAAAAAGAAGCTTTTTGCAGTTTGTTTTTGCCTCATGTTTTGACACTTTCTTGAAAGTTAAACATTTTGCAAATTGGTGTTCGCATAGCGCGCATTTTCCAAGGCTCACCTCAAAAGATGGTGCTAGGCAAAAAAACGCCTGTCACCGCCTAGAAATAGAGCTGTGCTAAAGATGTGATACAGAACTTCGAAATCCTGCAGAAACCTGACTTCTTTCCCTTTTGGATTGTTATCCAAAGCACTAGCAAAGGACTAGAAACAAAATTCCAGGCATTCTCTGTGATGCCCCACCTATGACAGGCTAGTCCCTCTGAGTGCCCACAGCACAGCATGGACAAGATCATGCCTCACTGCCCTGTAATGCTTAGCTGTACATCGCTAAGTGGCTCCTCTTCTCTGTTGAATAGCTGTGAAAGGAAGCATGAATTATACATGAATTACTGTACACTTGCAGTGCTAATGTGCACCAGGGGAGCTCTGTGCTAATTTGTATAAAGCACTCTGAAGAGACATATCCTCATAAAACATTACTGCAATGTGCTGTGGCCAAGGGGCAGTGGAGGAAAACCCAGTCAAGCACTCTGGATGCAGCTGAAACAACACAGGGAGATACATGGAACATGCTGGGAGGAACAGCATCCAAAGGTGAGAAAGCAAGGAACACGCTGGAAACCAGATCGAACCGTTTCTCTATGGCTCCCATCACAACCCATAGTTCAAACTCTCAGCGTCAGTTTTGTCTTTTCTTGTTTTAAGAAAGAGAGGGCACATTCTTAAAGTTATCTTTATGTAGGCATACAAGCTGTCTTTTATTTCCACCACATCTCCATTTATCCTTAATTGTTTTCTTATAGAACATGATCAGTTGATTTAGTTTCCACCCTTATGTTTCTCCCGGGAGATCGCGATTTCCTACCTTGACTGAGAGTTATACTGAGAGCACATGCTGCCGTCTTGCAGCTTCTTCTCAGGAAGTGGACAGAGGAAGTGGAGAAGTGTTGCTCAGGCCTGCTGGGGAAGATTTGTACAGTCAGGCAAGTGCAAATCCAATGCAGCATTGTCAGGCAACAATAACCAGCCTGGCAAGCAATCCAAGCTGAAGAATAACCACATGGGATCTCAGAGATCACTTACTGTACTGCAAGATATGAAGTCAGTAAGAAATGACATTATAGGACAATGCAACTGACATAAGGCATTTTTCGGGAGGTTGATGTTCACAAAAGCTCTGTGAAGATCAGTGAATAGCACATTTTGGTACATCTAGAGATTCCAAATGTGGGTGACAAGCAGTCTATGTGATTAGCTGCTGGCTGTTTCTGACAGTGATGGAGTGTCCCAGAGAATCCGTAGTGCCGGTGATTTAGTACAGAACCTGATGCTAGCTATTCCCTGCCTCAAGTCATAACAGTTATTGAGTTCTGACAGGGAAATCTTTATAAATGGGATTTTTTCAATACAGGAAAAAATCATTTTTTGTCCCTGCTCTTTTTTAAAAAGTGAGAACAAGATTTTTCTTTTTTTAAGAACAGTACAGCGGAAGCCTGGCTGAGGACAAATATTGTTGAATAAAGTTCTGGGGCAGTTTCAAATGGGAGTATTGTCCTTTGTGGATGTGAGGCCACAGGATGTGGTAAATAGAGTAAAATTTACACAGCACCTTTTATTACAATCACGGTGACAGAACATTTTGGAACATGGAACCAGCTCAGTTTTCCAGTAGCATCTATAGTAAGTATAAGTTCCACTTTGGGCTTGCTCAGTCTGCCCTACCTAATTTTCGATATATTTCACTCACTTCCTCACCTGATTTATAGTACAGTGTCTACTGATGCATTAAGGCTGCACTTCATGGATGATGAAGTGGCTCTCTTCCTACTTGTAAAATCCTTTGGTCTTTGGGAATGAAAAGCGTGATACAAATGCACATAATCACTATTAATTGTTAGTAGAATCATAACAATCAGGAGGAAGGGTAGATCCTAATTTTGCACACTTCTGCTCGCCTGCATATATACAGTACATTACGTCTCACACCCGGCACTTCCTGTATCACATCTCTCTCGTTCCCCTCTCTCTCCGCCCCATCTACACCCCTGCAGCAACTCCCTCAAACCTTGCAATACAGAGGGGAGGTATGGACAGCCTCGCCTTTAAGGTGAGATCCGGGTGAGCTTCGCCTACCTCATCTCTCTCTTGCATTTATTAGGATCTAACCGAGCTATTAAATGAGTACTGATTCTACTACTGTCAAGTTTTGTTCAACTGTTCTACTTTTGTTTACCGGGACTACTTAAAGCTAAAGACTGTTGTGCACTAAAGTTGCATGGGAGCCATTAGGGTTGGGAACCTGCGCACAGAGGGGTTTTGCTCAAATCCAATCACAGTGGTCAAGACTCCAGCTCCAGCAGGGCACCTTCTGTCTCTCGGTCTGCACCCGCCAACTGTCAACATTCATTGCTGCAGTCGAATGGCTCCTATGCAGCTGCATGGCAGCGTTTTACTTTTTTGTTCTGGGGCCCAGACAGACGGAATGCAATCCCTTATCAGCTGGTTCCCTCAGATGAGAACTGTAGCCAGCATGCCGAGACGGAGGAGATCTGGGTTAATGGAAAGGGGAATGCGCCGAGGGAGTGCTGACCAAGCATGTGGCCACTGTCAGCAGTGAGGTCTGCCACACAGGGTTTAAACCCAGGCTGCTCTGTGTGAGTCGGCAAGGTTGGAGGAGAGAACTATTTGTTTTCTATTTCTGTTTTTCTTCATTGCTACGCAACTCCGTACACTTTCCATTTTTACATAACTCTTCATACAAGCATTCTGGGAGTCCAGCCATCCATTTTCTAACCTCTTTATCCAAAACAGGGTCAAGGGGTTAGCTGGATCCTATCGCAGCAAGCAACAGACGCAAGCTGGGGTATACCCTGTATGGGATGCCTGTCCATCACAGGGGTTCTGGGACACCACGGAACAGAATAACAAAATAAGTGTTGGTGTGCAAGATTTTTTTTTAATCGAGCTGCTAAGAGGATGGGTGTAAACAGGATGTAAGGTTAAAAACATTTCCAGAGAAGAAAGTAATAAAAAACAGTGTCAGGTTTTATGTCTTCAATCCAAAACTTGCTGGAGTTATTGACTGAAAATCCGGGCCTGTGATGTCATTTGGATATTTTCAGTATCATTTGAGGTCAGGCCCTGGATTTGAACCAAGCCTGCTTTATTTACCAGGCCCAGGAGACTGCCAGGCCTCAATGGGAAAAGATCAGTTCCTTGCTACAGAGCGCTGGAGCTCTCTAGATCTTGCACTTCACCTTACACCTTACACTTTGTGTCATTTCACACTATGGGACCTGTTACAGAGAGTTCTGCAAATGCTCTTGACTAGAGAAGCTCATTTGCACATTTATACTGTAAATCATCTAAAAGTGAGCTTCATGATTTAAAAAAGATTCTATGAACCTGGAATCTTAAATCAAAGGAAATGATTTAGCATGTCGGTAATATTTTTCTAGGTTTCTTGGAAAAGTGACTGTAGGACTGCACTTAGAACATCTTGCATGTTGAAACGGGAGATCCTCAATTGCTCTCTGTCAGTGTCACATAGCACAACTAGCTGGAGAGTACCTAGGCCAATCTGATTCATTTCCTAGGAACCGAAATGGTTTTAAAAATATAAGCGAATAGTTCAAGTTAAGGGCTTTGTGAGCCAAATAAAGTTCAGTTAGAATGAAATCCAGAAGACACAGGGGTTTTCCAGGACCAGAAGTGGGAAACAGTGCTTGTTTTGGAAGGCTGACATACCCATTCTGTTTTAAAGAAAGCCAAGGAAATTAGGAGTTATGTGAGCTCATACCAGAGTGCTTTTGTGCACTGAACTAGAAAGTGCCAGTAAGTTTCGTGTCTGTTTTCCATTAAGCTACGGAAATATCCTTAACCAAACCTTCCAACAGCGCTCATTCAGAAAGGCATCAAGAATGGCTGTCCAGGATGCTTTGCCTGTGTTCCTCAGAGTCTTAACATTAATGTCACCAGTTGAGCTGCTTGTCCCAGGTAGAGCCAGCAACTCCAATTCTTGGGACTGGTGGACTCTTGGTACAGGTGGACGAACTTTTCCTACGGGTCGACAGTTAAATAACAGTTAAATATCCTGAGATTAGACTCCTACTTTATAACCATCCTTTCTGTGCTTGCCCATCTCCCCAAAATGTCTAAATGAACAATGCTGACACACGGCCAGTTTTGGGGAGAGGAGAGGGAAGAAGAGAGCACATTAATAGAGTCATGAGGTTAAAATGCTTGTGGAAATGATTGTTTAAGTATCAATAAAGTATTCCAGACAGGCAATTTCATTCCATGGTGTACTTTATGTGTGTATAAATCACTGCAATAAAGGCATGAGTGCAGAGAACAAGGCAATTCAGTGTTTAAACTGTGCAGAGACCCTCATTAAGAGGAAGACTTGCGAGGCACGCATGCCCACAAACAGCCTCCATTAATCATTTCTGCTGGACCAGGTGACAGGCAAGCAGCAGGTAAAACTGCTGGATTTTCACCCTCGGCTCCAGAGAAATTAAAATAACCTGTTCAGTCGCAGGGTACGTCGCGGTGTAAATGAAGCTTGTCTTTTTTAAACCCCTTTAAGTATCCCCGAGCCTCTAAGACAAAACCCTTCAGCAAGGATCTTTTAATAGAGGCTCCTCGTGCAATATTTCTCACAGTGCCACGACCTTCCTGGGCTGAGGAATGAGTCAGTGTGCCAGCAATAAATACAAACAGTCATCTAAATCAGAAAGTAGCAGTGCTGGCTGGCTGATTGCAGTGCTTTATATCTTTTGATATTCCATATATTCATCCATGGTGTCCTGGAAGTGTCTGCCCCCTAAGAAGAATTTAAAACCATTTATCAGGTTTTCTCAAGGTTTTTCATTGGACTGCAAGTTTTATCATTTTGGCAATGCTACACTGAGAACAGGCGAAGGTAACTCTTCACATTCCAGACACTCAATAGCCTGAAGACTCTGAAGACTTCACCACCTGGAGATAAAGTACTTCTCTGGTCCTAAATTATTTAACATGAGATTGATTCAGCGATTACTGAATTTCTGCAGCAAATTCTAAAAAAATTGGGAAATACAGTCCAGAAGCAAAGAAGATAGCCCAGAGTTTATTTCTTGAGTCTTGAAGTACATCATGTTCACAACTTTACACTTTGCCTCGCATGCCAGCCATGTGTGTTGTGAGTGTAGCTTTCCATCAGGGCTAAGTACACACAGCAGTCTTGCATTCAATGTCGAACATCACTGATCAAAAGAAGATCGGTCTAACTTCAAACTTCAGGGGCTTTATGTTGGTTGAAGACTGTTTCATAATTCTTTTTAATGAATGCCTGTAGTCGTGCACAGGGGGTGTAATTTGGGGTGGGTTGGTGGTGGGGAGGAAGATTTAATCTAATCAGGACTGTATGGCTTTTGCACACTTTTTGTCATCCGCACAGAAAATCGAAATGGCAATCGAAAGAAGTTTCTCCAACACTGTGGAACGGGTAGACACTTCACAACAGGCCACGTCATGACCGCACCATGCACAGTAGTAGGGGGTATGTGTCCCTGTACTGCAGAACAAAACACAAAAAAAAGACTTTGTGCTACAGCAGGAGATGAACCAGGATGTTGGACAGGAGTACCTGCTGCCTCACTTTTGTGAATATTTTAAAAATGCTCAAATGGCACCAGACGATTTTACGGTAATGACTAATGCTTAACAGGGGGCGAATTGGTATGATAGATCCAAAACGAACTGGGTTGCTGAGTTTGGTTCAAACAGAAGTACCTGTGGCCTTGGGGCTGCTTCGGGATAGACAATGTCTTTCTCTCTTGCCCTCAGACTCTCGTTCCCTAGAGCTCTTGCTCTGCAGCGTGCTGGGAGCCATACAACCAGGCACCTCAAACAGCGCCGCTATAAGAACTAAATATCACTGGCTCTTTCTTATTGGTTCTTGTTCTGTTTTTTTTTTTAAATAGCTGCACTGCCTTAAGTTATAATAAAGCATTATCTTAACATGCAGACTGTAAAGGCGGGCGCGCCGCAGCGAAGAATTTCGGCTGTTAAAACTGTGTCGAGCTCTTGCCTGTGTTTATTAAACGCTGCGCTCCCTTGGGGCAGTGCTGATGTGGTTTAAAAAGCACAGAGCTCCTTAATTATGAAAATGCTTTATCCCGCCATCACTTCAACCCCCCCCAACACCCCCCCCCCCACCTCCACTACTTTCCTCTTCTCTCTCTGCTTACCAACCAACCACCCAACCCCCCCCCATCCAATTTTGACAACTGGGCTGAAGCTGCTAAGGCTTCTTAAAACTCAAAGCGAGCAGACGAGAGGCTGGCAGATGGAGGGGAAGACTGGGACAGGGAGCACCAGTGCAGACAGTGGGGGAGAGACGCACAGGGATGGAGGGAGAATGGGACGTTCAAGTCTCTGTAGCTGCTGAGGTGGAGAATTTGTTTCGTCTCCTATGAGTGACTGTGAGGCTATCACCTTGGGAGCGTATTGAAATCTGCACCATGCTTCTTCGAAGCATTAAGGCATAAGATGCACCATGAAGTAGTTCAAGCAGGGAGCTGCATCAACATGCGCAGGCTGCAAAGTAACAGGCAAAGGTTTAGCTGTGGAGCCTTCTTCAGAGTCTCTCTTGACTTCGTACCACCTGAGGGCCCACTCTGCCTCTCCCCTGCTCCCGCCTCCTCTACACTCCCGGCTTTTGTTCTCCTACACTACATAATCTCTGCTGACCCCCCTGTCTTTCTCACACAGCTCCACAGCCGCACCTTTTTGCTTCCTTTCTTCCCTTTTCAGCATTGGAATGAACTTTTACTCGTTCCTAACATGCACCATGCTGCCTTATCACTACATTTGAAGAGATCATGTCTGTTCCAAAACCTGGGTTTTTGGATTTAAAACACCACACCACACAATGCAGAATGCATAAAACAAAGCACAAATTCCAAGAGGGAAAATGAGACCAGCACTCGAAAGGCATATTTTCCTATTTGAGTCCCAAGCAGCATCAGTTGTGATGTATGGACATGTATGTGTTAGCATGGTGGGGATAGGAGGGCAGTTTTACTGGGCACTAATGTGTGATATATACTGTACCAGGCAAATGAGACAACTTTTAGGACCTGGATTTTAACACCTGGTTCTGTGGCTGAAAATGACCAACAGATGAGATGGAATGGCAAATCCACAGTTCCTAGAGGCACCTCAGGGTTTCTCTCTTTTTGAAATGAAAAGGAGACAGCTGAGAAAAAATAAAATAACCCATTTTTGTTTCCAGTTATTAAAAACAACGGCCACATTAGTCCTCTGAGGCACCACCTCCATCGCTGGCTTCCCATTCGAAGTGAATGCAAGAGCCTCAAATTTCTGTCACAGCTCTACACATCACCCCAGGGGATTCAACCATTAGTAAACATACCTGGGGAAAAACGCATTCCTGCCAGTATGTTGCTAAACTTGTCAGCAAATCAGTGGGAGGAAAAAGTAATGAAACATGGCTGTCTAATTGTGGAGCAAGGTGTGTGGTGTTGCTATTATTGCCCGTTGTTTTCTCCAATACGACAGAACAAGTCATGCCCAAAAGGCATCTGTGTAAGGACACAGTCTCAAGCAATAACTGCAGACAGCCAGACACTGGCCTCTTGCTCACTGTTCAGGATTTTGAGATGTTGAAGTATATGAAGAGGAAGTAACAGTGAGCGTTGCAGAGAAAAATGATCCCTTCAAAATGCGAGGGCAGTTCTTCTTGCAATGTGCCATTTCCTTTTATTTCATTATTATTTTTCCACCCCTTCTTGCCAGCTGTGTAGGTTTGCTCCTTTCTTTGTAGTTCATAGGAGCTCCTTCTCACTGTTGGTTAGTATGAACATAGATGTCATGGAGAATTGCTCGTTAAAGGTATGGCAGAGAGTTTGTCTTTATTTTTCTGCGCTTTGCAAAGTGGGAAAAAAAAAGCTGCCCACAAACTCACACACCCCCATTTCTGAACAAAACAACAAATGGACAATCAATAACAGCTTCAGAAATTGCACAGCATTGTAATTGTTCAAAAGCCCATAACAAAGCTTGCACTCCCGCAAAAAAATGGACTTACAACAAACAAAAAAACACTCACTTATGATTAAGAAGGCCTTGAATAGACTTGATGTTTAGAGGCCTCATTAAGGGTTTGACTCACAAATGCCTCTTTGGTACTTTTAGTTTCCTGTATTTATTTTTCCCATTTTCTTTTTTAGATACCTCCTGTTGCTTGAAGTGGCACCTACTGTAGCTCCTGCCACCCCTCTCCCCCGTGCTTGGGAAAGTGAGCCCTCAGGTGTGCTGTCAGGGCAGGGCCCCATGACTGTGAGTGGCAAGGTGGCCAGAGATGCAGGTGATGTCACTCTGGAGACACGAGATCGGACGCTCAGCCTCAGCCTCGGCTCTGAGGCATCTTCAGGGGGACTGGGCCCAGTGGAGCCTGCAGTTGGACAATCCTGGATATGTCTTTGGAACTGCAAACAAGTAAAAACTCAGTCTATGTGTGACACTAGAGTGGATATATGTACCAGATCCATTACATCTTCAGGCAGAGACAGTCTGTTTTTAAGTTGTGAAGCTGACACGGCCTGCTAAAACATTGTTAAGATATCTCACACTATGCCCAATTACTTCAGTCGTTTGTCCTTGTTCAAAAAAAAGTACCCTCAGCTCTTTTTTTGCCTACATCTGAATTTAACACTGTAAATGGAGCTTGTTACTTTGTGCAATTGAATCTGTTGTTTTCCTCTTGATACATACCGTACAGTATATACAGTATATAGTGTGTATATATAGCTGCCATCTGACTGACCCCAGCTGGATTGAACAAAATTGCCCTGATGAGTGTTTTAGACTTCTTCATTCGCTTGTATTATATGCACAGCGCTGCTGTATGCAAAATGACCCGTATTTATTTATCCTCCTCACACAGTAATAGAATGCACTGCCCTCAAGCAAGTGCCACTTAAGCAGTGCTTATTAAACTATGATATAGATTTTATTTTCTCTTTGGCACGCACTGCACAGCCTGAGAGGGAGTGAATTCGTCAGCCTCTCTTGCCCTGTGAGACAGCTAGCCAGTGAAGTTCAAAGTGAAGGGAAGAACAGGGCTGCTGACCCATCCAGAAGACAGAACGTCGCGGCTGGACAGGCGACGACGAACGTCAATCCATTCCTGGGGCGTACCATGGGGATCGGGGTTCCATGATGAGGCATGCAGCCAAGCCAGCTGTTTATGAAGACAGTTGCTGCATGCTAGCTGTTACAGGAATAATAGGAAGCCCCACTGAGGAAGAGATAGGATAAGCAGTGATCCTGATGGCAACCGGAGGCATCTGTCTATCAGGCTGCCTGTTTCTTGAGAAATGAACCAGTGCATTTTGTCACTTCTCCTTAAGAGTGCTTTATAGAGTCCTCAATTACAAGGAAGGTTTTCTAGTCTGGATCTCCCCACCTGGAGCTCTCTCCGCAATATGTGCTCTGCTATACTGTCATCCTCTCTCATAGGCTTTAAAACTGAGCTCACAATTAGCCCGAGGCAGATATGGAAATGTGCCTCTTATACGCTGCAGGATAGCAGAGCAAATGCTAACCCAATTAATGAAACGGCTTTTAAATTTGGGTCTTTATTCCATAATGGATTTTTAATGATCTGCCAATAAATGGTAAAGCGTCACTGATGATGGAGACAACAATAATAATGACCCCCCCTTTCTGTCACTGAGCTGTCAGTGGGTCTTTATTTGCAGGCCCTGTGACACTTAAATGGCTCATGTATATTTTAATCAGCTGGCCCAGAGAGAGTGCCATGCTGAAACTGTGCTGTTCTGAGCTGAGATCTCAAAGAACCACCAGAGGCGAGAAGGATTGTAACTAGAATCTGCAACAGTGTGAAAAAAGATACATCTGTACATGCAATACAAATACTTTAATTTTACCATGCAGAGGAAAAGGGCCTCCGCATGATAAAATTATAGAAATAATCTGTTAACTTCTGTCTTAAATACTGAAAAAGAGCTTAGCCCTGGTGGACAAATGGGGCACAAAACAAATATGGTGTATTTTCAATATTTAAGAAGGAAATGACTGAATTACCATAACTGTAGAATACACAAGTCCTTTGTGAACATTTATTTTTGCTCATGGCAAATGAACTGCAATGCTTGAAAGTAACTGGGTGTCACTAACTATAACACCCACATGATCGCAGTTTTGACATGGCTTTGATTTCCATTTTTCTATCATTTTAGCAGGCTACTCCGCTCTACGGTTAAGGTAGAGCATTTGAACACTGAGCTGACTCATGTAGCTTAACACATGCATCCTTGATCTACCTAACTGAGTATCTGTATTGTTTATCTGCCCATGTATGCCCTCTGGCACAGTTTTAAGGATACAAGCAGCTGACAAAAACCTTGCCAGCTGGTCCTGGCCTTTTGGAAATGCATTACACAAATTTGCCTGTAGATCCCCAACCCAAAATACCTTTTTTTCCCATTGTTACATCATCTGTCTTTATAAATGTGAAGGTGTTCTGCACGAAAACAAGAAACCACATGTGAGTGGGCAGCTGAGGAATATGGAGAGCTTACGTCCACACAGACAAGTAAAAAGAAAAAGAAAACACGGTCTTTCAAAGGCGGATGGTTTTTTGAGGTGTTTTGTTAATTCCTCTCTAGTTTTCAGCCTGACACATGCACATGCCAGAATAAATAAATGGGAAGACAGAGCATGTTCAGCTGAAGCAGAGAGAGCAGTCAAAGTAAAAACAAGCTGTACTGGTTGGTAGCATGTAGTCAGACACAGAAACAGCATGTTTAAACAATCATCGTGTCTCTCTTTCCCTCTGGTGGCTGTATTTACGAAAACAGAAATCCCAGCAAACCATCAGAGTTTAACTGCCAGCCGCCTTATCACCCTGAAACTCACAACTGAAGCCCACTGAAGCTAAGCAGGTGTAAGCCTGTCAGTACACGGATGGGAGATCCCCTGGGAAGCTCAGGTTGCTGCTGGAAGAGGTGTTAGTGGGACCAGTAGGAGGTGCTCACCCTGTGGTCTGTGTGGGTCCTAATAGCCTAGTATAGTGATGGGGACACTATACTGTGAAAAGGTGCTGTACTTCGGATGAGACGTAAAACCGAGGTCCTGACTCTCTGTGATCATTAAAAATCCCAGGGTGTTTCTTGAAAAGAGTAGGGGTGTTACCCCAGCATCCTGGCCACATTTCCCCCTGGCCTTTACCAATCATGGCCTCCTAATAATCCCCATCTCTGAACTGGCTTCATCTCTCTGCTCTCCTCCCCACTGAGAGCTGGTGTGTGGGGAGTGTTCTGGCGCACTATGGCTGCTGTCACATCATCCAGGTGGGGCTGCACATTGGTGGTGGTGGAGGGGAGTCCCCATTACCTGTAAAGTGCTTTGAGTGGAGTGTCCAGTATGGCTCATGTCTGGACTCAGAGGCTTTCAAGGACAAAGCTGGCTGTTCGTATATTAGTTCTGGGCAGTTGATTTTGGTACTGTATATTGGCGAGACAGATTCCGACAAGGAAGCTTTAATTTACCGGAGGAAATTTGTATTTCAGAAACATACTGCTGCTTCCTCAAGGTTGCACTCCATTTGGAATGCACAGACAGCGAAACATGTTTGCCGCTCATTCGGCTCCCATAAAAAGGAAACGCCAAATCTTGGTGGATGCAAATCTCTTTTTTTTTTCCCTCATCAGAACTGTTGCAAACACCTCGGCTTAAATCATGAATAAATATGAGTAATTTCTGAAAAGCCTCATTCAAGGTGAAGAAAAATAAAGGAGGGGTGCTTTACTGAGTAATGTACAGTAGTCAGCTCAAACTGTGGGAAAAATGCCAGCAAACAGATGAAGAAGAAAAATCCTACATGGAAAGTCTAGTGTCTGTGGCTGATATTTTTACCGTATACATTGCTTCCTTGGCACTATTACCACTCATCACTGCCTCATCCTGTTCCGGATGGTGTCCAGCTCTGCGCGTCAGAAACACATCTCCTGTCCAGATGCCTCAGAGCCTCAGCTGACCTCTCTTCACCCTAGTAATTGCAGCGATTACGCTATAATTAGCTACAAGTTGACCTCTGGGAACCCATTACACCAAATTTCAGTGTACTGCTTTTGAGAAAACAACATTTTGGAATGTGTTTGGGAAAAAAAACACAAATGAAATAATTACAGCAATTCAGAAGAGCTGGCAATGGCTCTGCACAGGAGCAATTGTCGTGTGTACGTGGTGTGTGTGGGGACTGAATCACTCTAATTAGCACGTACCTTGTAATGAAAAAGGCATTTCAAAGCCCTTTGAGGTATCCAGAGGTGTCTGCTTACTCTCATTCAATCAAGTATGGGCGTTGGAAAAGGTTAATCCTCATTCTCAGTCTTAATAACAACAGGATGCTGTTACTTGCTATTCCAGGCAGTGCCACTGGAGTATTAAAAGTGCCTCATTTCCAAGTGTGTGCCTCTGGGTGTCTGTGCTACTGAGTTGTGGGGTAATTTCAATGCCTGGCTAAGCTTGTGTATTGGCGCCATTGCTTTTAGAAAATCCGTGAAACATTTAACTCTGTCTTGAGCAATGTTCGTGGAGAATCTTTTGTCCCACAATTTTATTTTTTAATTACTAATATCAGAATTCTGCAATTACAGTACGTATCAAATTGTCTCTGAGTAGCATGGTGGCACAGCACTCCTGGTTTGAATTCTCGGGTCGGGTAGCTGTGTTTGTTTACAGGAGTTTTGCAGGGTTTGTGGTGTTCCTCCCATCTCCCGAAGGTATTCAGGACAGGTTTGATCAGCTTCTATAAATTCTATAAATTTTAATTCTGATTAGTGACCATGGTGCCTCTCTGCTCTATACTGAAGTTGAGTGCTGGTAGCTAGATAAATCATTTTACTTGTATATTGGTTGAATTATAGCTGTTTGTTGAAAGCAATATCAGGGAAGGAGTGATCCTGATAGAGCAATATGTACTCCAATGTTACAGGTTGAAGTCTTCCTAATGGACAGGGGGAGCTGCATTTGATACAACTGTATATCTTCACCAGCTTCAATCACATACATAAAGTGCTGATCTGTGGTACAACAAGCTGAGATCACTGAACGTCACTGCATACACTGTCTTAATTCTAGCCCCTCTTTCTTCCTCTAGTCTCTCTAGTTAATGTGTCCAGTAACCTTGTCTTCTGCATAAGGCAGCTCAAATCGAACGGTGTACCTTGCAAGTCTAGAAAGACACAGAAATCAATTGACCCTTCGGATCAATCAATCAGTGGGTAAAATGGGAGAAGACGAGAGAGAGCAAATGAAAAGAAGAGAGGAAGCCGAAACAGGGAGAATAAAAAAAATGAGGAGGCAGGAAGAAAGAGAGAGAGAAGGAGAGGGAGAGTCGACACTTGAAATAGAAAGTCTATTTACCGGAGCCTGATTGCATACCATTTCAGAAAGGTCACAACAAGAGCCTGCTCTTTCATTTCCATAATCTTGATAGTCACACTGTAATTAGCGGATTATTTACACAAGCATGGCCATGTAGATCTGCCTAAATCACTCTAACAGGGCTGCCAGCAGCCTCTCTCTCTCTCGCAGGGAAGAATGCTTCGCTGATGTGCTGCTGTGTTGCTGTGCTGCTGGGCTCGCAAATAGAGCCCACATCTTTCCGAACGTCGTGTGAAAAAATCATGGCTTATCCTGGTATTCATGCTGTCACCTCTACTGCACATGAAGAAAGTGAAAGGAAAGTTAAAACTAGGTTATAAAATGTCCAGTGTGGAAAGCACAACTATTTAGCATAAATACTATATATGCTAAATATTTTCAGCATATGCAGTGTCTGAAGATTTCAGATCAAGGCCCTGATACTTTATTCACTACCTTCATTGTTTCTTTATAAGGTATGTTCCACTATGCTTTCCATTTCGTCGTTATCAGCCAACACTCTGGTGCTGCAGTGCGTCCAATAAATATATCTGCATCTTTTTTTCTTGTCAATAAGTCCCCTTTGACAGTACATACAATAGCTTTCAACGTTGGAAAAAAAACAACTACAATGGCATTATTTGTGAAGTCTAAGCATAGCCCATCGCCCTGCTATTGAAGGTATTTCCCCTCTTTCGAAAAGGAACAAATGAACCTTCGGTTTGCAAGTGAATACAGGCAAGACAGCAAACCAAGTGAAGAGGGACACGATCAGAACATGGCTTCAACTAACGAATGCATAATAAATACATTCTAGCTGTAGTACAGTATACAGCCCCAGCTAGTGGCAGGAGTGTAGGCTATACTGCACACGGAGCATTGTCCCTTTAAAAGTTTCTCCGTGTGCTTTTGTTTCCAAATCTCCCCTTTATCCCGCGCGATGGCGGTGGGGCTGTGATGCAAACAAAACCAGCTGAGAGCGAATTCTCATTAACTTCTCGAACTGAGTGCTTTTGTCGCTTGGCCACTTTGTACGGACACATTCAGTTGACCTCAGATGACTGCCTCTTTTCTGATTGAATTGTAGTTGCTGTACCTATGCAGATCTGTGCGTAAGCAATGTGCATATACTGTAAATACATGCTGTGAAAGAATACTTATTTTGTTATAGAAAATTACAGATAAAACGGGGCACGTCTAGATACTCTGGGAGAGCTCAATGTCCAGATTGCCGTGGACTTTGAAGGTCCTCGGGAGACCTTGACGTTATCTCGTCCTCCGGGCTGACTGAGTGCACTGTACGTACAGTACAGTACCTTCCATAAACAACAATATAAGCAGATAGAGTGCACTCGCAGCTCAAACCAATAAAGACGATATGCAAAGTGCTCTTCACCGCCGCCACTGCTTTGAGTGGGCGCAGGCTCACATTTAGACATCAAAGCAGCTGTAGTATTCTAGTCTTCCTTGCTTTTTGGTCTTGCTTAAAAAAAAAACCCAACAGTAATCTGCGCTTTGATGTTTTCGCTCCATTATCAAAACTAAAAGCTTTTCGTGCTGGCTCGTGTCTATTTCCTTGCGTATTTATAATGCGTTTGTGACTCGCTTCCCCGTCTCTCTAACGCCGGTGTCTACATTTGCGTTTCCTTTCATCTCTTGTTTCCGGTAGCACTTTATAGTAAGTGTCGGTAATTTACACCCCATTATATAACGGGACCCCGCTTTCACGTCCTGTCTGAAATCTGTGCAGGTATATATACAGTACCAGCGTTATTTCTTTGTTTTTACTCACCGCAGTATCTTCGCTCTTGCCCTCTGTGACGTCGGGAATTCACCGTTTTTAGAGCTTTCCTTTCATTGCAATGCATTCATATATTTCCCAACAAAACGGTTGCTTTTCAAATTCTTATGCCTTAATGTAGAATCACAGTTTTCTGTCTAATTAATCACTGAGTGGCAAGGGGAAACAATACATTTTATACAATATACAATGCAGGACATTTACACTCTGGTTGATGTAATTGGGATGTTTTGTATGTCCATTGACATCACACTGGCGTCACACCGTATATGAGAAATTTATACGTTCATAAATTCATTCATACGTTTTTTTCTTAGTTTTTTGCTATCTTGAACACAAACATCAGACAGAAATATCTGCAGTTTTTTTCTGCCCAGTCTAATATCCTGGTCAGTTCAAGTTTGTTGATGGAACTGAACTACTGACATTAAGCACAGACTTTATTATTAGTAGAAGTATTATATTAATACTTCTACACTTACATAGTGCATTTCCTGACTCGCCACTCAAAACACTTTACAGATAACGTGACTGCCCTCCACCACCGATGTGTAGCCAAAGTGCACCTGTATGCTCACTTCAAATCAGCTATCAGTGGAATGGAGAGGAAAGCAAATTCATAGATTGAGATTATTAGGAGGCCACAATTTGTCAAGGCCAGGCAACGGGGTGAACTCTGGGATTTTCAATGACCAGAGGGAGTCTTGACCTCAGTTTTATGTCTCATACATAGGACAGTGTTCTTTTTACAGAACAGTGTCCCCAATCACTGTAATGGGACATTAGGGCCCACACAGACTGCAGGGTGAGCGCCCCCTACTGGCCCCACTAACACCTCTTCCAGCAGTAACCTTGGCTTTTCCCAGGAGGTCTCCCATCCAGGTACTGACCAGGCTCACACCTGCTGAGTTTCAGTGCACTGCCAGTTGTGAGTTGAAGGGTGAAATACAGTAGCTGTTGGCCAGTGTCTGTTTGATATGCTGAAAGCCCTACCTTGGCTTAGTGCCTGAGCGATGAACTGTGGCCTGTCTTTCAGTGAATCGATTGCAAACTTGCGGACATCCGGCAGGTGTCAGAAGTCTCCATTTTTGATAATCCTATGATAACCCTGGCCATGCAGTCCTAGATGCACTTATCTGTTAGGGAATAACAGAGAGGACCCTATGCAGAAAACCAGAACGATTTCCAGAGGCGCAGTCGGGATAACAATCCGAGGTCCGAAAGCCGTAGGTAAACAAGCAAAAGTACAAAACCAGAAGCGGAGCCGTAAGACAGGAGGAAACCGAGAGTCGAAACCAGAACCTTCAGTAAAGTGCCAAAACCAAAACCAGGGTCAGGAAGCCAATAACCAAGTAGTAAGTCACAGCAAAAGAGATAGTAGCTCAAGCCAGGAAAACCCTAATACTGAGAAAAGGGAGTGTGTTAAGCAGCATTAAATAGGCTGGAGAAAATTGGCTAATTGGGAACCGTGCTGGAATGCGAGATGGAATGACGAGTCCTCCGGGGGCGTGGTGTAACATTATCCACCTGGGGAACTTTAGTCACAGTTGGCTAATGACATCACAGGCTTCTGATTGATAGTAATATGTCTTTACTGGCTCAGCCCCTCCACCCGTCGTTACTTTTGCATGAGATTCCTTGGCCCTTGAAAGAATAAGGACTTGCGCATGCTTGGTTGTTTTGCCACTACAGGGAGCTGCTCTCTACAGGTTGCAAGTGGTGTTGGGACCAGAGATCCAGAGGCTGCAAGACTGATTGTCACGACCCTCTTCCTACCCCTAGAGGGCGCTCCTCCTTTCTGTCCTGTTCCTTGCTTCCCCGTGCTCTTGCTTGTGCTTCCGGTGTGTCCGGTGGTGGTGTGCTATTTATTTCCGGCCGGTCCTGTCTTCCTCGCTCGGCACTGGGATCCGATGTCGTGAGGCTCGCCTCACCAGGTCGCCCCATGTCCGCTGCCTGAGGGCTCTTGTCTCTTCCCTGGCTCCATCAGATACCTTGAGCCCAAAGCGAACCCCCTGCGTTCGCTCCGTTCCTGCCGCTACGCATGTGCTCTTCCCGTCCCACCGGTCTCTCCAGAGCTAGCCTCCGGCTTCCGTGACACTGATCCTGCACTCTTGGCTCTCCCTGTTATGATTCTGTTGAAGTATAGGAACGCAGACACAATGTGGAATGTGCTTGTGCTGTGTCAGAGCAATCAGTTTGGACTACCTCCAGTCCTTGATCTACCGATAGCTGTGAGATTCAGTCATGCCAGTGGAGATGGTTGGCTTCACTCCACAACAAGAAGAGCACACTTACCCCCCAATTTCCAAACCCCTCTCACCTGTTGCTTCTTTGTCTTTGTTTCCACCTCGGCCTCCTCTTTTCCCTGGTAACCTTTCTAGGAAAACCGTAATATGTCTTTCTGCTTTCCATGCCGTTCCAAAAATGGCTAATTGGGCAAAATCTCACCTTCTTCGCATGCAGAAACATGATAAGATGAACCCAGAAGACTCTGTGCTGTCCTTGACAAACGGCTTCTGTATTTCAAACCAGTTGAAAAACAGCAAAATCCGCTTGGCATGTTTCCCCAGCAGGAAATAGGTTGCTCCTCGTTAACATTACAAAATGAAATGCAAGCGCTAAAGGAATGCAATTAACGAGTCCAGAGAAGGTTCAGAAAAGATGGCTTCTAATTATCAGCAACAACAATCATCAGCATTATTATTAGTGACTAGTGACATTGTGGGCAAGGGGTTGGGGGAGGGGGGAGCGTTAAGGAAAAACAATAGAAACACAGAAAAGCAGAGCAAGGTGACAGGGAGCCCACGTGTCTCTGTTTCTGCCCTGGCTGAAGCTCATCCACAGAGAGAGAGGGAGCTGTTTGTATGACGGCAGGGGGAGGGGAGGAAGGGAAGGGAAAGGGAATAGAAAACAATACGGTACATCCTCAAATGCTAATTTCCTCAAGTTTGATTTTGGAGCCGAGTTCCAGCAGGTAGAGGTCTAATCTCAGGGTGTTAATTAAGATTTCCCAGCTGTTGCTGTGGAGGCTGCCTACGTAGCTCCAGGAGTGGCGCAGACTCTGGAAATGAGCTCCCTTGAGGCCAGCCGGGAGAGGATCCCAGACAGGTAGAGAGCAAATAAGATTAATAACACTTGAAACGACAGCTTGTGAAAGAAAGTGGCAACTTTTTACTGTAACAAAACACAAAAGATACATGGCTATTAGGCAGCTACTCTGATCTGTTTTTTTTTTTCTGTTCCAAGACTGCATTGGACCAGACCCGGCGACCACACGTCTCTTCTGCCAGAAGGCACAGTGTTTTGTTCGTGTTTTAGCTGAAAGTCATGTAGATGCTAGAAAAACTTGTCTGTCAGGATCAACTGAGAAGGGCCGGAGATTATAGAGATTACAGAGATGAAGGGCCAACAGCTGTGTGTGGCTTAATAGTTAAAGATGAGGCTCTAGAAGAGACCATATAAAGTCTGTTGATTTAAATCAAAGTTTGGGGGATGGTTTAGCTCAGAGGGTATAGTTAAAGCTCAGGGGTTAAGGGCAACCTTGAAGTCTAGGTAGAGAAGATGGATGGCTTTGTACCCAAGTGGATAAAGATGACAAGCAAAATGGTGTTTAGAAGTGTTGGATGGTTTTCCAACAATGCAGTTCTGAGAGCTTAGCAGAAGTTTGTTTGCGGTCCACCGTATAGAAAAGCTGGCTCATTTACAGTATATTCCATAGATTATCATGGACCCAGTTTGACCCTGTAGTTACGGAGCTGGGCTGTGGAGAATAAACCCTGCATTCAATCAAAAACTTTGACCCACCTGCTGAAATGAGAAACTTTATACCGTAGTGGGGTTTTGGTTTTGCAACAAAATCAAGCACACATCAAGTACAGCATGTGCAACACAGAGCTCTGAAAAATCTAAGAGGCTGTGAATCAGTAGGTACTACCAGTTGAAACAAAGGAAACAAGGCACAAAGGTCTTGTGCTTAAATAATTGAATTGACTGCGCTTGGACATCAGAGGTCACTTGCTCTGATGTTTGTGCTGGCAAAGGTGTTAGAAAATCAGAACTAAGTGTTTTTCTCCTAGATTTTAATATACAGTACAGGTATAGACACTTATGTGAAAAACCACTTACCTTTGGAATATGTGTGGGTGAAACTGATTAAATAATAGAGTGTTGTGACAGATTTCATAGGCTACAGCACAAATAGTTCCATCCAACATACCTCACCTACCAAGCCCCCCATAAATGCACACACCCACAAAATGATACATCAACATGTGCATAATACACTTCTCTGCAAGTCTATAGCCTGGAGCTACTGTACAGAACAATTGATGTACTGGATTTATACTAAAAAACTGTTAGTGAGGCATTGGTGTCAGAGGTTAGTCAAAACACAAGGTAATAAGAGTCCCCTTATTTTACACAATACAAAAAGTTAAAGTTTATTAAAACTAGAGCAAGTTTCTTCTATAGTATATTATTAAGGTTTTCAAACTGTACTCCTACATATCATTTGTTTCTGACAGCTTTCTGCCTGTTAACTTACCTTGGTGCTTTGGAATAGACACACACAGTTGCTTACATTGGAATAGGCTCTTGATTTAATAAGCATATCTTTTACACTCAGAATTGCCTTCAGTCATAGGGAATGAGATTTTTAATGCAATTTGCAGAGGTTCCTAAATATAGCAGATAAAAAATACTGTATCATAAGCAGGTCCAGTTTTAAAATAAAGAACCACACATATTTAACAGAGAATTGGACGCAGTCTCAGTTAGCTAAGCAGGGGAAATGAAAAGGGATAGGTAAGGAAGGAAAAAAAACAGAAAGTGCTCAAAGACAAGAATTTAATTTCTACACAAGCAGGCCATTTCTATTCATCACAGGCCAGAAGTCTCTCTGGGATTGGCTAAGAAGAACTGTAAAAGAACAGCAGAGCTGCTTTCCCACAGAAAAGCTTGCATGCACAATTCTTTACATCACAGCCTGTCACCCCCTTGCACTGTCTCTCTCTCCCTTTATCCCAGATAGTCTCAATGTTCGTCGGCTGCTGTGTCTGCCCAGTGACAGGAATCTTTTATTTCTTACATGCATTAATAATCATTTCTTGCCATTTCAAAGGCTACCTTACACATAGAAGGACACCCACTTTATTCACTTCACCATTCACCACTGAAGTGCAGCCCCACATGTCTGATGACTAGTAGCCAGTCTGCACCAACAGTCCTGATACACAGCAGGTCAGCTGAAGAATTGAGACATTGCTTCACCAGCTGTACTCCTAACTCCGGTGTAAACTGCCCTGTTGTATTCTGCTAGAGCTATCCATCCCAAAAAGAAATGGCTCAACTGCAGGCAGCAGAGCCTCTGTAATCTTCAAAGGATCTTTTGACAACAGTATAATATGCTCGCCATGACCACCAACAGTGGAAACTCGAGCCTTGCAAGGTTATGCAGTGATTAGAGGAATCAGATTCACTCTGACTCAGAGGAAAAAACATCTGCAAAGTCTGGGTGAAGATTCTTTGCGTTCCCTCCGAAAGTGACACAGGACACATCTACTGGACTGAGACGTTTGACCAGACAGCCATGGTACAGTGGTCTACCAGTGGGAACCTACAGTCAAAATCCTTTAATAAGATCACATGGAAAGAATGTAATCATGCGAAAGCAGGTGGAGAATTAAATAGCTCTGAGCCTCCTAGGCTAACAGCCCTTCTTTCTAGGCAGTCTATTATAAGATGGTGGCTTTAGATAATGTTCCCTCTCTCCACCCTGGCTGCTGCATTCCCTGACGAAACAGAGGATTAGAGCCTAGCTGGACATTAGTCTTAATCAAAGCAGTACTAAATCTTTTATTTTTTTCTAGAAGTGCGAGGTGAACTACGCAAAAAAAAAGTCTCAAATCAGCAAAATGAGGAAAGAACACTGGAAACCTACCATGCAGTGATATATACTGCATTGGCATTTTTTATATTCTTTGTGCATGAGCTTTAATGCAGTGCCACGCTGGAAACTCAATTACTGTAAAGCATTTGCAAGTATGCTATGTGTGTGGACTGCAACCCACACAAGCAAAAGTTGCAAATTCTTTTCGCATCACATGACAGAGGGCACAAGAACTGCTTTCTCTTCTGTACCCTGCTGAGATATACAATATGTTAATAATTGTTAGTAAACTCTATTTTGCCACTACAGCTCTTGTATCCACTAAAAGGGAGGGACCACTGTGAGTCCTATAGTGACCACAGTAGTTTTAACATCAATTTTACGTGCAAAGCAACTCATATTGACAACACTGCAAAACAGCAGGCCGCTGACACACTGAATTTAACTTGGATATGATTGCCTCTGCATTTACAGGTTATATAGCTGATGTTAATTTGTGGACATAGCAAAATGTTTTGCAGCTAATTAGTGATAAGCCTAAGGCCATGCTACTAGGGTCTCAGCATCAACTGTGAGAATCCAGTTGTCTAAAATAGGGTATCAATATTGCTCAATCTGATTTATGTGGTAAAATTAATTGAACGGGGGTCATTTTTTACCTTAGTCTAACTTTAGACCCACGTGTCCAGCATTTCACCAAGAAGTCTTTCTTTCATCATAGGAGCATTGCTCCCTTATGTGCTCTGTCGATGCCAGCCGTAGAGAAACAAGGATATGCATTTGTTAAATCCAACTACTGAAACACCAGGATGTCATCTGACTAAAGCATCAGTATTTTGAAAGTGCAGATTTGACTAGATCTCATTTTAGCTGTCTGTCTTAAAATCCCTGCACTGGCTTCTGGTTGAATTTCATATAGACATCAAGGTATTAGTTTTCACTTTTCTAGCCATGTGGGCAACCTTCCCTATACTTCTAATCTCCTGATAAATTACACAACTAGTCCTGCGATGCTGATGTCATTTGTCCCTTAAACATTACGGTGCTACAAGACTGTAGAATATTTATTCCTCTGAAATCAGGAATTCTGGGCCTTTGTCTATTTTCGGACACCACCTTCAAACCTCTTTCAGTGATCTTGAAGTCCAGTTCTGTGTTTGACCAAGGAAAATATTTTAACTAATTCCAAGTAAGATGGTCAGAGAAAAAACAGTAAGAGATGACTCAGGGGTGACCAAGTGAGCACTAATCTCTCTCAGGCATCAGGCAAGTCCCTGGACAGCAGTTGATTAGAAATCCAGCTGCGTCAGCCCTCACTGGACCAAAACTAATCTGGAGCCTATAATATCTCTATTACAAAAAGGGCTGAACACACATGTTATGTGCTTGGTGGTTTCCAGCAGAGATAAAAAGGATATTATTTGACCAGAATCTTTTCAACTTTTCGGAACTTTCATTCAATATGAGATGTACTGAGTCTTCAGATACTGGAAGAGGGGGTGTGGGAAGGGGGAAGTGTTGGTTTAGTAGAAACTTGGAAAACATTTCCAAGACCACAAACTGATGGAAAAACACCTTGCACTAACCCAGCACTTCCCTGAGTGAATGACAATCACCATTATCCAGCTAATACGAACACTCATTACAGCTAAAGACGGCTACCGAGCCAGGCAGCTTCATATTAATAATAGTTTCACTATATAATAACTTTCTCAGTCTGGCGTAGACAAACCTGTACAGTAGGTCTAAAAAAAAAAGCTATGTGATCTATTCATTACTTTATTGAGAACACAAAACTCCAGCATTAGGCAATTTCAAAACGATACTGAAATTACTTTCTTGTTCTTTCTTGTTTTAAACCCTGTCTACACTCCCCCACTGATGTGCTAGGTATCCCTTTCTGGCCTGCATTAAAAAGCACGCAGTCTTTAAATGGTAGCTTTAATGCCACGCAGATCTGGTAGTGAGTCTAACTATGGGAACGGAAATGTACATCATAGCACTAAGACGTTTTTGTGTCCCCAAAGGACTACTCTGTATACTTTGATTACTAGAAAGGCATTCAGAGAAAGCCACCTTAGACCAACTACCTGCAGTGAGAATAAATTAGATGTATCTGAGAGAACAAAGCTTCTTACCAGTAAATCTGTGCTGTAATGCTGCATACCAGTGCACCAGCACACAGCCTTTGGCAGCAGGCTGGGAGGATTAGAGTACACAGACATGGAGGTGTTAAAGCCCTTCAGCTTCTGCATGTAGACAGGAGCCTAATCCTATCCTGAAACCTTTTTATGAAAAAATTGAGGGGAGGGGGGAGTGGAATTTAAGAGAATTAAGATAATCCTGAACCTGTTTTTGGAATGAAATAAAAAACAGATGAATAATCGGGGCTTTTAAACACAGATAACCAGGGGAGAAAAAGGCAGAGGGAGAGGGAGAGGAACTGTGAGACGGGGGGGAACTATACAGGTTCAAGCAGATTTGTAAAGGGCACCATTTACAAATCCATCACATATTTTACTAGGCTTGGATTTAGGGATTAGCCTGTAATACTTCGGCAGCTTTTGTGTAATAAAACCCTGAGTGGAAGCGAGCCCTGAGAGACAGACATGCACAACACAAGAAAACCCAGACTCTCTCTCTGTTTTGACCCCCCTCAGAGTCCTCCGTGAACCCCTCCATTCACCTCACACCCCCCACTGTGCCCGTCTTCCTTCTCAAAGCAGCAAATGCTTCTAATTTGGCCTCCAATTCGGATGGTTTCCGCACAGAGAGTAAAAGGTGGACTTAATAAGTTTCGCTTTTGATGTGTGCCATTTTTATTTTTGCACCACAAATTATGACAAACAGTCAGGAACTTTCAGGAGTTCTGAGAGGGTATCTGACATAAAAACACAGAAACATGCAAACGCCTTCAGGCAGATGACAAGTGGGTGAAATAATAGATGTTCGTCTTAAATGTTTATAGGGACAAACTGGGAAGTGATACAGAACCGTATATATTTCGGTGTTATTAAATAGGAGCTTTAATAAAATAAATGGATGTTTTGTATTTCTTATGTGAAACCGAAAGAGCACGGCTTTATTATTATTACTTCTTTTTATGGTAGTTGAGCAGAGACATACAATTTCATTGCTGTAGCGCCAGCTCAAAATGATCTCTGTGATCTTCGCCAAAGACGACTCCTCCAACAGTGCTGGAAATTACAGATTATATTATTCAGCTGCAATGAATCTTGAATTTGGTTCTGGGACATTTTGTCTCCTCATATGCATGCATTACACATGCTGATTCACAAGTCAGGCATTTTATTACTCCGGCGCATTTCCCTCAAATTTAATACAGACTCATACATTTTATTTATAGAGATGTGAAAGCAATGCTGGTATATATATATATAAAATCTTTATAAGATTTCTTTGTGCTGACAGCACTATTGTTTTTTTTTTAAATCTCAGATTTATTAACTTACTCTTCTAGCACAAGTTGCCCCACTTTCACTTCCCCGTGCTCGTACCTTTTCTGTTACTTATTTTAAAACACATTATTGGGCCACAAAATAGGCAATTAGACCAGATTCATAATGTTACAGTGCTGCCAGCGATGATTAAACTCACAGACAGGCAAATATTTGCCCATGCAGTGATCAGTGCATTGGAATCCCATGCCTGTATCTAAAAAAAAAAAAAAAAAAAGAATCCCAACTCAGCCTCACCAACGTCCGTGGTCAATTGATTGCATCATGATATGATTGCATTCAACTGAGCGATGATATACAGTAGCACATGGAACAAGCATTGCATGGTATTTCAACAGCTTCTTCCTAAACTCTTACATCAGGCAAAGCTATTCTTGAGCAAGTATTGAGCAAGCTCGAGTGCCTACAATGGCCCACTTCCTAACTGGACAAGGCCATTCCAGGTGCAGGTCCTGTAGGCAAAAGAGGACCACAAGGCCAAGTTCAAAGTCTGTGACGTGACACAAAGCCCAACAGAAAGGCATTCTTCAGCCCTTGAAGAACCTTGTAACTCAGTCATTGTGGAGAAATCCTTGCTGCAAAAAAATTTCTCTTTGTGTTTCCGCAGTTTTTACCTGCGGAACTTGGCAGTTTAAATTATCGATGAAAAGCTGTAATATTTTGGACAGGAATCCGGAGAATCAGTGCCACCCCCTCTCTGTATCAAGTGATGCAGCTGGCAAGGAACTACAGTCTTGCGGAAATCTAAAAAAAGATACCTCTGTGTGCATGAAGAGCTGCGGTACCCTTCCTGCCTCCTTGCTGACAAGCTGCAATGATAATGATGCTGTACCTGAGTGGGTAGACAGAGCCAGGCGTCTCTGTGTCTGACTGGGGTCGTCTGCCTACCTCTCTACCTTGGATGCTGAATCGTGATGTTTGCATACTAACCAGGTAAAAATGCAAATTGAGGTGTTGTGTGCGCCCTTCTCCACCTGACATTTGGGAATGCACTGACAAGGACACCTTACAGGCAGACAAAGGCACACATCCTGCCAACCGCTACCTCCATCCTCACCTCCAGAGTCTGAACACACACACTCGCACGCACAAACAACATGTCACATAACTCTGCTGCCAAGACCTCTAGGCCATTTTCAATAATGGGCTCTGACCCTCCCAAAAACCACATTACAACTGGCCACCACAGACCTCTTTTCTGTTTTTATTGCTTTAAAAGTACTATCCACCACATTTGTGTGATCTCAAATAGCAGGGCGCACGTTTTCAAGACATCACTTATTTAAATCTACATATGTTCAGAGTGTGTGTGTGGCTGTCAGGCTTGACTATTTTTTATTTTGCCTTTTCAGTCGTAGGAAGTCTCCTATTCTGGGATAATAAAAGGCTGCTACCTCTTCTCCCTTTCTCTAAATCTTCAGCAGTTAACTTGAATATTGTGAGTGTGATTTTAAACAACTGACCAAGGATGCAAATCCTGTTAAAACTCACATCGATAGCAGTTGGCTCCTGATGGTTCATTGGCAGAAAACCACTCTTAAACATAACAACAATTTGCAGGAGGATATTCAAGAAGTTAACAAAATAAATCTTATTATCTTATTATACAGCTTCTTAAGACATGTTCTTTCCTCTGAATCAGTAACTTCAAATTCAACACCCCTCTATGGTGACAGTGGGCACTGTGCTGCAGGAGGTGCCTGTTTTTAGATGTTTTAAACTACAGTACATTCCACGTTGTGGATATTAAGGAGTTCATGCAACTTTTTGAAAAAGAAGGTCTGTTAAACCAAGAGCTGTAGAAAAATCCAATTATAATGTTATTGTCTGGAGATTTCAAAGTCTTTTTCCCTTTCCCACACAAATGCTCCTGTAGCTCTGCTCTTATACAGTGAGTCAAATCAAAGTGGTTATCGCTTTCCACCCCAGAAGTACTGTAGCTAAACACTGGCAATCAGTTTTAACAAAACTGTCAGCCATTTTATTTTTTTTTATTGTGCCATGCTGAGAGATATTTAATATAGACGGAAAGATGGATATATGTGCCAGTTGTCAGTTGTTTGAGGAATCAGCACCAGAACATTACAGAAGACAGACACATTAATTACGCTGTGAGTACATGGGATGCCCATATTTATTAGACAATTTTTTTACATGGATTTAAGGCATTATTTCAAAGACCAGAGGACAGCTATTCTCAATATAAGTTATTTAGAGAAGTGTTTCTGTAAGCTGCTTATTCCTCATTCACAGAACCCTAAGCCACAGCATGCAGTGGCTGCCAACCCAGAGCCATTCAAATATGTAAATGCCATGCATAAAATAATGATTTAATTCTTGTGTGTGCAGATGTTTGCTGAATTTAAGTCACTGGACAGTCTTTTTCTTAAAAGGTTTTAGCTACCATTGGTTCAGGCACAGACGTACTAATCCTTAAGATTCAAATTGTGTGATTAGTGCAAATCTGCCATTGTTATTTAATTTGTGACATTAACAAAAATGAATTAGGAAAAAAAATCACATTCATGGACTATTGAATTCCAAGGAGATGAATGTAATGCTAAAACAGAATCTGATGTTTCCAAGTATTTAATGTGTCCAGGCCAGACATATCATAATTGAGATTTCAAGTTGCTTACGCAGTCATTTTTGTTGCCTGTTGAAAAGGGAGTTGATCTTGGGACATTTAAATGTCACTCCTACATCTTTTCTATGTAGGTTAGTGAGTTTCCTTTGAGGTACTGTATGTGCACAAAAATATGTCTTTTTAATTATTCCCCCAACCTCCTCCCGCTCCTTGTTCATTGTGTTATGCTACAAAGAAACGTTAATTGTCACTTCTACTTGCAGAGGCAAGGAGCAACTAATTATCACAGGCTGGAATTACCTTCCTCCTGGTTCTTGAGATGAAAATTGCAAATCACAAGCCTTGTTTCGCCATTAACACGTCCCATTACTGGTCTCCCCTGCTCCCTATCATTGCCAGCCTTCTGCTTTGAGCATCACGCAGCGAAACACATTTTCTCAGGTCAACGACTGTGGAGGGCTTTAGCTTTGAAAGGTTCGGCCGTTTTTTCCTTGGCTCGTCTTCTCCAACCCTCCCCTTATCCCTCTCTGACTCTGAGTGCACAACCTGTGGAAACGCAGCTGAAAGCTAATAACAGGCATTTCAGCCTTCACAAAAACTGGACCTGGCTCGATCCCCAGCTGACTCTGTGATGGTGTTTTACAGACAGTGCTTTGTGCAATCTTAGTTCCCACCTTGCATACTCACATCAAAACACATCTCTCGCTGGTCAGAACCTTTTGACCTACCCCCTGAAAAGGAAGATTCTGGGTCACATTTATTACACTTTGTCGTCAGCACATTTATTTGACTTCTCTCAAGAGAATTTAAAGTAATACGGTTCCAGTCCTGGATCTGGTTATTTGGGTTTTGAAAGGTCCACTGATTTTTATTCTCTTTGGAAAACAAATGCTGTGAAGTTCACTTCTGCAGAGGAACCCAATCAACACATTTCAAATCTATCATCTGCTGTACATCTGTAATGGAAAACAATTAATTTGATACTGACATTTCATACATCTGAAATATTTAATCTGACACCTTATGTGCCAATGAGGATTTAGAATTACACCCCACATGGGTGACAATCAGCCCATTTCCCCCTAACATTTATATTCTACTTACTCCCTCCAGAATTCAGTGCCCTTGTATGGCTTATAGTGCTGTTATGATTGTGTTGAAATGTACTGTACAGATTAGCTGATGAATTGCAAGCAACACTGGAAATGACCAATTAAGGATTTTTTCCACACACACTGAATTTGATTTCAGGACTGAGGATCACATTGTCCTTCTTCTTAGCTTCAGCACCCAATATTTTACCATTCTGGGTAAAAGTGTTGAGTCCATGCTTTCCTAAAACCCCCCATTCAATACACTTCAATGGGGGGCCAGGTCTTCTATCATTGAAACAGCCTGCTAGCCTAAGATAAGACAGGGGGAAAACTCTGTGCTGGAGAAAAAATCCCTTTTAGTGCATTCCACTTAAGTGAGTAGCATGACCTTGGAACACTGCATAGCCCAAAATATTTGATAGTTTTTCTATCTTCTCATTTATGTAGCTATTCACAGTCCTGCAATTAAAATAATGAGCTGTATCAATTGAAATATATTGTTACAGCTAGATGACTAGGAAGTGCCTCTGTGAGTTTAGATACAGTGTGTAACACCTGGTATTTCTAGCTTCAAACCAAAGGAGATGTTTGCTGAGATGTAGGGGGTGCGGAGTCTGTGATTAAAGCACATCATAAGGTTTACCTTGGTTTACCTTAGTAATTTCAATTCTGGGTAAATGATTAAGTGTCAAAAAACAGTCCAGAAAGACACATTAAGAATGTGTGAAATGTCTGTATACAGTATATTGAACAATGATGATATATATCAGAACATAAGAATGGTTACAGTCATAAAGAGCCATTCAGCACATCAGGCATGTAACTGTACTGTATATATTACATATATACGAACTATATGTGTCTGAATTTTTCCTTTTTACTACTTATTTTCTGACCCAGCACCCTTTCGTGCTAAGTATCTGGAAGCAAGGAAAAGTGAGGGAAGGTGTAACGTTGAATGACACTTTTTGGCACTTTTTACACAATTGAACACACCAACCCAACAACCGTTTTTTTTTAATCAAGAGTTCAGAAACTTTCCTCATGGGGAAAAAGAAAACAGACAGCCCAGAGTTTTTTAATCAAGGTTTTTTTTTTACAATTGACAGCCAATGAAGAACGAGGCAATTCCCAGCAGTTTAGAGCATCTTTCCCTCCTTTCATGTTACCTGCTCTGGGATCTGTGAGGCGCAGTTTTCATTAGTTCTCGGTAGCTTATTTTGTGCGCTAGTGTGGGAATTTAAACAATGAAATACACAGCATGCTAATCACAGTGTTGTTGCACACTGCCAGACCAGTTCTGCAGAGACGACATGTGAAGGATTATAGAAAGTAGGTTGGCAGTCTCATCCAGAACTAGCGCACAGAGTGCAGAGTCCACCTTCGCTGCACAAAGAACATGTGCAGATGCTGTTGTGAAAACCAGAATCTGTTCCAAAGCTGCTGTGGGTCTCGGAGCAGTGTTGGGTTAATGTGCCGTCTCACACCAACACAGGGCGATGGACGTAATTAGGTGCAGGCTGAATGCTTACATTAATGAAGTTTGAAATGCTGTACTGATGATTGCTAATGAGCTGAAGCAATAATTAGCTGTGTCCTGATGAAGTTGTAGACCTGGCAACATCACCCATGTGTGATGTCGGTTTCAGTCCCCCCTCCCTTATCTGTATTGAGGTACAAAGTGAGGGACTTTTCACAGTCCCTGGTGTTTGTGCTTCTCAGCTGTCAGTGCACTAGGGGGAGCACTGCTTCTAGTTTCGCATGAGGAATGACTGTACCTATTGCCAGTTTAGTGGAGAAACAATGGTTACAATAGGCATACTGTGACTTGTCTTAAGATGACTAGGAAGGAAGATGTCTGTTAATTTGACTTAGTACTTGTAACGGGAGCTGGTCCGTGCTCCTGCGAAGCGTAGTTCAGGACCCATGTGCAGATGGTATAATCCGGAAGTAAGTGGAGAAGGACATCAGGAGAAGGTACAGCAGGATTGGACGGGTTGACAGACGGGGGGGGGGGGGGGGGGGGCGTGACGACAGTGATCCGGTGCTCAGGGGGGCGTGGCGCTGACAAGCAAAATCAGACAGTCCAAGGGAGAAATTCCGGGGTGCAGTCCAAAGTCCAAAACCGGGTAATCCATCCAAGACAAGACAAACACAGTTAAAATCCGAAAGGGGATCCGGAACTGGGACAGGGAATAAAACCAAGGTAACGAGCCCAGGCGTTCCGAGCCCCGGACTCAGATGGTCGGGATGCCATGATGAAGCCTATGCCGTCGGGTCTCTCCTGGATCCTCTGGTAGGTAGGCTTCCGGGTGTCCATCTCCCAGTGCTGAGCAAGGAATAGCCAGAGCACCAGGCTTAAATAAGGAGACAAAACAGGGGGCAGGCGCAAGTAATCAACTGCAATACGAAAGGGCCGGGGCGCCCTTAAGAGGAAGGATTTCTGTACTGGAAACCTTTCTGCAGGATAATACAGATTTTACTTAAATAACTTATACAATTGGTTTTACAATGTATGGATATATTGGTTTTACAATGAATGGATATATTGGTTTTACAATGTATGGATATATTGGTTTTACAATGTATGGATATATTGGTTTTACAATGCATGGATATATTGGTTTTACAATTGGTTTTAATGTATGGATATATTCCTATAATAGCAAGAGGGAAATATTTCTTATTAAAAAAGCCTTATTTTGATGGTTTCATGGCAAGAAGAGATAAATGCAATGTCTACCAGCATATTTACAGAACAGCCCCAACATAGACAATGTAAATTAGCTATGCATACGCTTCACAGAACTCATGATGTAACTATTGCTTTCACTGTCTGCAGTCATGGCTGCCTCATAATCAGCTACACAATGGATCTTTTGAACACATGTAGAGTAATTCAGTATTCTAATTCAGTATTCTGAATTACAATTAATTGATTTAGTTCACAGACTAATCATTGACCCAATAATTAATTCATATAGCCCACAGGAAAAATAAATAATATCTGATTATGAAGAATCACCACAAACAACTCCAACTCACCATGAGTAGTTATCTAAATCCTACAAAAATCATCGCAACTGGTCTGGGGGAGATAATAGAATAAGTTTGCTTCTTTTAATTTCATTTTCTGCACCAAGCAATTAGTACACTGCAGCACCTTGCTAATCGCAAGATCCCTTTTGCTTTGATGTCTCTTTCTGTCTTGTAAATAGCTTCACCAGGAATCAACCATCTTGTATTTGTCAGCAACCTGAAAGAGCCCATTTATACAGCTGGGTATTTTACTGGAACCATCTAAGTGAAGGACCTTGTTCAAGAGGTACAACAGTATCCCACTTGGGATTTGAGCCTCTAACTCTCTGCCTGAGTATCCATAGCCTGGGATCAATTACGGACTTGGGAGCCCCCTTTGTGGAGTTTGCATGCTCTCTCCATGTGGATGTTTTGATTTTCTCAGGCTTTCCCACCTTGGTTGTAGTCCCACCTCGTGCATTATCCTCCTGTCAGGCTCTGGGTTGACATAACTCTTAACAGGAACTGGCAGCTCTGATAATGGATAGAATCTCAGCAATTTGTAGCTTGCCCTGCTCCTCTTTCACAATGGTTTGCTGTTCAGATTTTGGCACTTTGTGTGTACTGACGCTTACACCCTTGAGCATCAGCAACTCATTCTGTCTCAGGAAGACGGCATCATCAATAATGACTGTCTGTTGAATTAGATTTCCATGATCGCACTTAATTCAGATTGAGTGAAAGGTTATTTATGAAACAATCAGCAAATTCGCAGGCTCGCACAAAGTTATAGTGCAAAACAGCCAGAAAGATGCAGAAATGGAGCTTCCTCTACCAGATCATGGGTCACAGATCCCTGGCCGTCACCTCTCTCCCACTCTTCCTTCACCTGACCATGTTCAGCAGTGCACATGCAGAACTAAATCAGGGAACATGCTCATTGACTGCTTCTTAAGAAAAGGAGAGTCTGTAATGCGTTTCTCACAGATTGGGAGTAAATCACTGTCTGATCCTTATGAGATGTCTGCAGGCTGCCAAGATGGATGACAGGAATACAATAATCAGGAATGACTGCTATTTATACTAGAGACATATTCAGGATCCACAGGTGCGTCTTACATGGCATTCCTATTTCCCTGTCTGAGCACATCAATCAGAGGTCACAAAGGCACTTAATTGTGCCCCCCATTAATAATAATAGTATTGTTGATGATGATGAAAGCGAATGTAATGGTCTCAGATTAGCTGTCACTAAGGTTGTTTTTTAAAAAGGTAAAATGGTTCTTTGACCTGTGTGTTATCTCTCAGTTCCAGCTTTCATAGTTTACAACAAGGCAGTCAGATTGTAAGTGCTAATTGCACTAAAATCATTCTCCGTTAAAATATTCCCTTGCAGATTGGTATTTCCATTTAACAGCGCCTGACTGCACTGTTTAATATTCGTGTTTTCTTTGTGTGACTTCATTCAAACTTTCAAGGGGAGTTACCTAAGACAGAGGAAGAGAAAATGAGGAAGAACTGCTAGAAAGTAACTGTTCAAGGAATAAAACCTGGAGAAAAGGAGAACGGAGAAGGAGGCTCAGACTGCATATCATAGCATTGTCTGGTCCTGACACTATGTTCACTTGGTACATTACTATTGTCTGTCTGTGCTGGAGTGACATATTTATTGACACAGGGATTTTCTGAGTGCCTGTTCTTTGGTATTTCAAAGATTTAGATCAATACATGTAATAACGAAGACACTTATTGCTAGCAGTTGATAATGTGAATCAAACATAGCATTTAATAATGCCACCATTGTGTACATGTCAACAAGTTTGGTTAAAACCCTGGAGACTATGTAGCCCACCAAGTAAATTAACCAGCATTTTTTTAGGTTCCTTAGGCCTGACTTCAAATCCAGTTAAGTGTGTGAAGTTACTGGCCTTATAAAAGTTTACTGTGGCTTAACATGGTAAAAGCAGAGTGGGGTTCCTTAATACTTGATAAATATAATGGAAATTCACGTGTATACACTGTACTGTATGTTTAAACACTTTAACATGAAACTTGTATATCATATTCTCCTAATTTAACTAATGATTTTTCCATCTGATAATATTACTGTACGTTTAAGTATAGCTCTGTAATATTTTCATTCTTGACAGAGTCAAACACACCGTAATATATTATCATTATTACTGTTATTTAAATCTAAAACCAAGAGTTAAAAAATCAGCATTAAAAGCAAGGTTTAAGAATGCCCACATTTACAGAGTCTGTAATGGATTTTGAGAATGAGTGCCACAGACTGTCCTGCTCATGAGCACACTCTATCACCCATTGGAGCCTGGATTCAGGCAAAAAAAGAGCTGGACCAGCAGATCACAGATCAACTGTACTCATGGAATATGCTGAGGAACAGCGGTTTTACACTCCAGTAAGCAAGATATGACAGTACTTTTATTAAATAAAGGTATCAATTGTTCTGCATCAGACAGACCAAGGACCTTAATCCAGCAAAGTTATGCAGACGGAAAAATGATGCCCTAGTGACATTTCTAACATGAGCGTCAATTGCCATCACAGGGTTACAAACAACACAGAAGCTTTAGGCTTCATTCGTGGGTTTAATTACAGCACCATCACAGATACCGAAATAACCAGCTTCGCATAGCTGTTCCTGCGAGCAGATAAACATAACCTCAGACTTATCGCAATTTAGCTGAACGAAGTTCTGTTACATGTACATCCATATCTAAGTAACAGGCAGGCAGCTGTAAAATGCAGAAACCACAGCAGAAGTATCTGATTGCTTCTGCAAATAAGGCTGAGTAACAGGAGTAGAACAGTGAAAATGGATGTTTTGTCTGCACAATATAAAAATAAATTTATTCTCTGTATTATATGCATGGTATATAACAAAATTATATTATATGCTGGGATCTAAATGCACATGTGGTTTGTGTTCAAAGTGTGTTTCAGACTCTGAATCTAAGGAAGAGAAACACCATTTAGGAGTATTTCCTTTGCTCCACCCTTTGCAATCCAACCAAGATTCTTCATTAGTAAAGTTCAAACTACAATAACTCATGCTTCACTGGTTACTGTTTCATTAATTACATAGTGATGGTTTAATTAATGATGCTTGAAAGACAGCTTGGTCCCGTGCACATCCTATTGTCCACAGAGCGGATTATTACATCATAATTTATGAGGGGTGTTAAAAATTTGTTGTAAAAAGCAGGATTGATTTTTAGATTATCCATCTGCAGGGGCAAAGCAGGCACCCTGTAGCCTAACAGCAGCCTGAAATCAATACGCAGTTAAAAAACAGCAAACAGTTTAAAATACTTACTCTATGCTCCATGCAATCACACCTTCTTTGTTTCGTTATTTACCTAGGTCATATCCAATTGAGACAAAGTTCTCTCTGCTAAAGGGCAGCTTGCCAAGCCAGCAGCTGTGACAGAGGAATGTATCAGAACATCAGGGCACCACTCCTGCACCAAAAATCAATCAAGCCGAGCCTACATTAAAGCAATAAGTTGTCCTACTGCCTCCTTGCATCCTTAATTGAAAAGCTTCTATGACCTGTTTTTAATGTATTCTTGCTTGTTTCCAGCCAGAGATGAATTAAGCTTTTAGCACTGAGGCACTTTTGCCCATTTTCCGGGAACACAGTGCGGTTTTATCAGAGATGGTTTTGTTAACAACATAATAGGAAACTTTTTGGCCGTTAGACAACAGGAAAGGTGGATTGAGTGCAATTGTGAAAAGTCAGAACTGTCCACATGGCTTGTTTTTTTTATCAAATAAAACTATCCAAAGGAGCTGTTAACAAGTGTTAGGAAGGAGAGCCACCAGGTTCTCCTGACAGTCAAACTCATAGTCCTTCATGATGTCACTTCCTAAAAACCTTAAAATACCACAGTGAGCCCCTCTTTCTTCTTTGCATTTGTATTTCTGTATCCATCTCCAACTGCGTAGATGCGTCTTGGCTACTTTCTCATTCTATATGAGAGTCCTGACTTCCTTTCCTGTAGCCAAGTCGTTGGCCCTCTGCCGGGCAGGTTAAGCCAAAGATTCTTATTCCCAGCTTCTCAGTTAGGATTCCTAGCTTCAGGTTTTGGTTGTGTGTTGTTATTCCTTGAGAACTATTTGTTTGGAAGATGGTTGCCTTAGCTGCAGCAATAATATGGGTTAGTCTCTCCTGAAATGAGAATACCACTCCCTTTTGAGGTTTTGCGAGCTTTCTTCTGTGCTTGGCCCATTCCTGCAAGCAAGAAGATGATCTGTGACTCTGCCTGTGTTCTACAGTACATGTTTGGGAGTTCCTATCTGGAGGTGTGGCTGTTCTAAATAATCCCACATGTCCTTGCTTCAGCTGGAGGTGAGCATGGAGGGTCAGCAGACATCTAATCTCAATAGTCACAAACCTGTGATCCTGCGAGCGATCATGAGGTGTGAGAGGCAACCATGTGATTGGACCCTAATTCAGTGTTTTGCCGTCAGGCTGTGGAAAAAAACAACATTCTGTCATGGAAGTCACAGATGTCTTTCACGAAAGCTTACATGCTAAATGTTTCACTTTGGGTAGCTGGCTCAGTCTACAGCTGTATTCCTCAAGGTTAAGGGACTCCTGGGAGGGCACAATTTCTGACAGACACCTGTGCTCATGTTTCGGGAGTGAGGGGAAATCCCTTCTCACATTTACTACTGTATGTGTGTAGTTTTCAGGGTGTTAAGCAAACACGAGAGCACATAACTCCCTCACCCTGGCTGGGACGCCAGCCCATCACAGAACCGACTCCCCAGCAAACATCAGTCCCCATTCATACAGTTGGATGGACAGGAATAATTAGGGTTATTGAGGTAAAGTACTGTACCTGGATCACATCACAACAGCAGTACTGTACCTGCAGCAGTCCTTGAACTCACAGTCCACCACTCATGAGTTTGTGAATCCAGAGACTTACCAATTATGACATGGTATTCTTTGTATCTGACATTTACTGGAGTGCTAATTTTTAAAATTGTTTACACAATTTCAAATCTTGTTTATAGGTACCTTCTGTTTTCTGTTGTCTCATTTTAGATTTGTGGTGTTTATGCAGCCTGTATGTAATTCTGTGTCTACATTTAATGTCACCTGCCAGGTGTTTCCTAGTCTTGAATTTGTCATTTGTTCAATTGGGTTTGCTACTTCTGAAGTGTCCGCTTATCCTTTTATTTTAAAAAAACCTGACGGGTGTTTTTACTGTACCACAATGGGTGTCATTGATCTGAATTAGAAAGAGTGGAGTCCCTTATTCAGTGAAAGACTGTGTGGTACCCCACTAATCTCATCATCCCAATTTCAGCGTTCACCTCTTACCTGAACTCGGTTTTCTATCCATTAACCAGTTCGCAGGAAAAATAAATTATCTTATTTGCTTATAGCCTTAAGTTGAAGAAATAAGCTTACATGTGGACAATTATTAAAAGCCTTCCAAAAATCTAAAAATGTCCATGATGTCCTGTTGTTTTCTTCAAAGAACTCCAACAAGTTATTTAAGAAAGATTAAACAAGCAAGACCAGCTTTAAGTTAAGCCCTCACTAAAAGACTGGAAAGAGTTACCACACATGAATTAATATTTTAAATTAAAACAGAGCTTTTGATGGCGGTCCTGGTGTTGCTCTCCAGAAGGAGAGCAACTTCATTAAAAAGGTAACACTTTACTTTAAGCGTCCATTATTTAGCATATAATTATCTATTAATTACAAAGCATACCACTTTTCCCTAATGAGAGCACTACCATACCATATTAAAATGTTTATGTATGCAGCCTCTTGTTGTTGCAGAGACTTTAATTCAATGTATTATTTATTCATTATTTTATATTTGTTCATTTCACTATTCAAGACAATTTACAAGGGTTGCACTTAGAAAGCATTACATTAGATCAGCCTACACAAGGATGACACAAAAATGCTGATGTAAAATTATGTTGCAAAAAATCTGTACATAATTCTGTTTAACATTATGTAATAATAATTATAAGAACTGCAACCAGATACTGACACATTCTACATTCAGAAGACGTATTTATTGTTCCAGCCAAATCACATATGCAAAATTCTACACTTTCAATCATCCTAAGTATCATTAGTTCCAGTGGTAGCACATGGTATAATGCAGCTACTGTATTTCTTGTTTAGTTTTCTGTTTTACGCCTCATAAATGTTGAGATCCAAGTGTTAGATGTCAACAGAGAAGCAGTCAGACTCTTGGATGTTGTTAGGCCTACTAGAGTGAAAGTGACCACAGGATCAGAATTTCCATGAAGAAATCTGACCCGGCTTTGGTTCCTTCCTAATCTGGCCTGAGCATGTTTTAAACAGACATCTGTTGACATTTCTGAAATTACTGAAAGCTTTGGATAACATTATCAGAAATAGTAATTATACCATGTATGGAAGTATTTTCTGTAGGTCTGCCCATGCATGGTCACTCCTAAACAGCTATTCAATGTAATAATGTTGGGTGACCAGAACTGTACTTCGACTATAAAACTACTGTACCTGTAATATCGCTTGAATTCAGAGCACCATGGGGGATACAACTGCATGTGCCTTCTTGGGTGTTCTCCAGAAAAATTGCCTTTTTCATCACAAATTAAATATCATACCAATCCTTTGCTGAACAGCGCTGTGACTTCTTGCATCTCTACATCCACGACAGAAGAAGCAGTTCTGGAATACTGTCCACCGGGAAGAGCTGTCAGGCCAGAGGCACGTGGGTTTATGATCACAGATTTTGTGGACCGGAGGGCTGGAGAGAAAGTAAAGCCACAGGATCTCTTCCACTGGTTTTGGTGAAAAACTAGGTTTTGGAAAAGGCGCACCATCTCTGAGCTGGTGTCTGTTCAAGACTTACCTGTTGCAGGAAAACCCTGGGCTCTGCTCCTCAGTCCTGCACTAATGAATCACTTTCCCTCTCAGGAGAGCAAGTGGAGGTAATGGCAGTCTAGGTATTGAAACCTGCTTTGTCGCCCTGTCCAATCCCCTGATACGGGCCACAGGGCTCCACGGCCCTCTGTGATGACAGTTCTATACACTGCATGCATAGTACTGCTGGCAACATCGCCAGCGGGCACTCCTGCCCTAGAGAGCATGCTGCCAGCTCCTTTCATGTTCTGTCCTTTCATCACCTATTAAAAAAAATTACCTTGCCTGGGGTTAATCATCTTCAGGGATAGCAAACAGTTATGGCTATTAACCACGATCCACACAAGAGAATTCTATAGCTGCCTCGCATGCTTAAAGAAAACTCCTCTATCCCCTCGCTCCCTCTATGCCTCCTGCTGTTTTCGAAAGTAAATGCCCAATTAGCGTCTGCTATATAACAAGTTTTGACGTTTGGGGAGCCAATTTCGAAACCTAGAAAGGTTTCCTAAAGACGCAGTCTGCTCTGCAGGCTTTCCAGATCGCAGAGGAAAGAAGGTCAAGTGTTGCCTGTAGATAATATCCAATCAGGCTGCACCACTGGCAGAAGCTAAAAAAAGGGTAGCATTAGGTCATATACAGTATACTGTATGAAGTCATCATGTTGTGTTGGCATTTATGTGAAAGATCACAAATATTTATTTTATTTTTTTCTTTCTAACATGATATTTTAGTGCTTTAGACACTGATGATGTGGTGTGTAGAGACACTGCTTCACAGATACATGATCTTGATCCCAGCTGGGAGTTTCTGGAGAAAATTAATTTGCCTTTTCTTCCTTTGTTCACATGTGTTTTTGCCGGTGATTGCCTTGCAGAACAGGTTAGGATCGACTGGCCACTCCGGACTGTCATCTGGGGAGGTAGGGGTGCTCTTCTTCCTTAGGAAAGGCAGATCTGCTTCCCAACTCATTACCCACTCATGAGTGGAGGAGCTGTGGTGCCTCTGACAGACAGTCCTAAGAAATAACATTTTTGCCCAGTCCAGTTATAATGAGCTTTAAAATTCTATTTCAAAAAGCAACCTAGTGTGTAAAATGCAAAACTGTAGGTAACATCAGCGTGCAGTTGACACGGATGTCGGAAAGGACGAACTGTGGAATGACAGGAGAGCGAAAAGACCCTATGCGTAGCGGCGAGACAGGGGTGTAGCCCGGGCTCAGCTGTTCAGGGAATGCCGAATAGAAACCTATGCCCTCAGGTAGCGGACGTGGGGTGACCTTGTAGGCGGGTCTCAGGACACCCGAACGTCAATGCTGAGCGAAGGCAGACTGAAAGAGCCGGAAATATATAGCCCCAGAGAGAGAGAAACACCGGAAGGACAGCAAAGAACCGGAAATGAGAGACAGGCCAGAGAAGGAGCGCCCTCTGGCTGCAGAGGGCGTGACAGCAGTAAGTACCACTAGCTGCAGAAATGGGTTTGGAAATGTTTTTTTGTAATCTGACTGATTGATACAAGCAGAGGGAACATGGGGTGAGGGCGGGGACTCTTCACATGCCCAGTCCTGTGTCGATTTCTGAAGCACTAGGAATTTGGGAGAAAAAAACCCATAAAATATCAGAGAGAGCCAAAGCCCCATTACCTGAAGAAAATACGGCTTTCTATTCTAGCTGAATATTAGGACTAAATGAATAAAAGACCAGGGACAGTGTCATTTGTCTATTACCTTACCCATCCAACTGAAACTTATTTCCTGCTCTGAAAAGCAGCTCCTATGTTTCTGTGATTTGGCTACCGCACGCCAAAGATGAGAGGCAAGTAAATGAAACATTTTGTTTCGCAGTTCATTTTTGGTCACCCTTAGCTCGCTGTCAGTCGCTGCTCTCTTAAAAAAGTGATGCAGAATGGCACACGTCTTGCTCTTCTAGTCGTTTTGCATTAATCAGCCCCAATTTGTCTTGCTCCTGTTACAGTCTGTCTACACTTTAAATCTGTCACTAACAGCACTGTCTCATTGTGATAAAGGGAACAATTTCATTTGCCTAGAATAGCCTTGTGTCAGATCCCTATAATTTAATAGATAGGTGCCTCAGTGTGATACTGTTCTGGACCTCAGCAGCCCTTATTTGGATCAGCCGTGGCAGATAACCCCAGCACTGCCAATCAAAAGTTTAAGCCTTATGCAGGCAAAGTACACTCGCAATGCACCCAGTTTTTGCTTCATGATAAAACCATGAAAGGACACACAGTGTGGAACTACCGTAGGATACTGACAAAAGCTTTGCTGACTTTCTGTCAATTAGTCCAGTAACAATGCAGTAAGATTTTGTGGAGTGTGGCCATTCATTCAGTTTCTAAAGCTCAAATTAATGGATGTTACAAATAAGGCATTATTGATACTGCTGCCTTGCGCAAAGTGAATGTTTTGCTTTTCCTAAACATGCATCACAATTCAGTTTCATGGTACGGAAGTGACGTGCCAGCACGAGGCTCTACTTTTTGCTTCTTTATACTCATACATTTTTTAAGCCAAGTGATTGACCTTAAGGAAGCGAGGGCCTCTAAACTCTCTTGCAATGTTTCAGCAAGGAAACCAAGTGTCCTGAAAAAAAGGAATAAAAAGCCTAGAGGTTCCATTGTGAATGTATACCTGCGAGCTATCATTAAGTAGGATTTGTGTAGATAACGAGACATTTTCTTGAGCCAGTGACTGAAAATTGTAGATTGTATGAGTGCCAAGATGGGTAATGTGGTCATTCAGCTAGACAGAGGGCTGCTGAAGGGGCCAATTACATGTAAACTGTAATTGTATGCTAATCTCAAAGTCACAAGTTAAAAGCAAGTACTTAATTTCTAACAATTATTCAGAAGTACATACTGTAATTGTTGCACAGGGTTAATGTTTGGTAATGGCCTTCACATCACAGAGGCTTGCGTCTTTGCATTCCCAGCATCAATTCCTTACAGTTCCAAACAGGTTTTTCTTAAGACACTTTTTTGCTGAAATAATTTGTTAGTGCAGAAACCAACAATTTGTTTGGGAAGAATGCAAAACACAGCCAATAGAAAAAAATGAGAGAGATCAGATTAGAAGCACATCTTAAAGCCAGGAAGAAACACTGGACATGCCTTTAAATGCAATCAATAAAAGCTTAGTAGCCTGATGTTGAGAGGTTTCCTATATACTATTATATATACTATTTTAAATGGCATGGTCTGAAAAGTCAATATATACTGTACAGTAGAAGTATTTGAAAGTTGTGATTTGCAGGCAGATAGGTGCCTAAATGACACTGAGGCTGTACATTTTTATTACCTATTTTTAAAAATGTTTTATAACACAAAGAAATTAGTTATTTGCACGTTGATCTTTGCTCATAGCACCAAGAATACAGCCTTGTCAAATTTGTTTTGTTTTTGTAGAAAGGGCATTTCGGTGAAGACTGTACCTTTCAAACCTCTACACCCACAAATAATGACCCTGGGAGATAGATGAGTTGGCAGTGTCAAACTCTCTGCAGGTGCTTTAGTTACTAATTCAGGACACAGGTAATAACAATCACAAAAGGTTCCAGCTGGCAGAAAATGGTAGCTGAAAAGGATTGTGATTTGAGGGTAGCTGTGATCAACAGGCCCACTTCTTCCACTGAGATTCACATCCCACTGATCGGAGGTGTGGAGATGTCTGTTGCATGTTGGGGAAGGGCTATAGATTTATTTAAGGAAAGGATGTAGGGGTGGTTTTCTGATACATCCAGTGTCTGCACAATTGCGTTTTGCTCATGTGTATATAATAGAGTGCATTTCCAGTGTGAGTTCAAATCCAATTACAGACTCTAGCTGTGGTCACTGCTGGAGCCCAGCACCACATTTCAGTAACAAACATCTGTAGCTCAAGCACATGTACTTACAGTAACAGCCATAATAGTCTATTTTGTGGAATAAACTTCACTACCAAAAACTTTTTTACAGTGGCCTTTTTGTCGTATTGGCAGTTTGTTAGAAATGCACTGTTCATACTTACAGAGATAAATTTGGATTTAATGCAGTCCAAATGTGTCAGGATTAAATGGCTAGCCCTGAAAATACAACTCTATTAATCATGGAAAAGGGATATTTAATGAGTTATTCAATTGCTCTTGGAAGCTTTTTTGCAACATTGAAGGCTTAACAATCTGTCTGGCTAAACAGCAATGTATTGTCCTGCCTTGTTGGCAATTATATGGCCATTAATTTCTACATTACCCTCCTACTCAATAAATGAAAAAAGATGTAAAATATAAGACCATGCTTTCATTGAAAAATGCTTGTTAAGAAATCACTGAAACTGTATTTATGGATGGCTCTGTGTTTCAATCTGTCTTAGATACCATGCAGAAATAAATTGGTTTTGAATATTTCTTGCATATCTGAAAGCCATGTCCTACCAATCAATATTATGATTAACCTTTTCATTAACAGTATAATGAAACAATTTAGAAAATGATGTGTTGAATATCAGTTTTAAATTATTATGAGCTGCGCCCACAATGTTGTGACACTAGAATCTTTAGCTTTCTGCTTTTAATGACATTTTAACAAAAGCTGGGCTGAATTTTACGAGAAGCAAAGATTATTCTCAGCTCACCCCTAAAGCAAGCATATACTCATTATGAATGCGTATTCAAAATGCCAGTCTCTGTATATGAGTAGGTGTTTAAAGTGCAATAATTATGTGTTTCCATATTTATTCAATGGGAATGATGCTAGACATGTAATTGCACTTCAGCAATGTTCCCTTATTTTATTGAGAGTGTAAGACTGCAAACGCACTCCAACAGCCACTCATTATATAGTTCACTCTTTTACAACAGTGACGGCTAGCACCAGTGAAACCAATGCATTTCTCATTTAGCCTATGTATTCCAGAAAGGAGTTAATTGTGGCCTCCCAGGTGACCCAACTGGTAATTGAGTGTGGGTTGAGCCTTCTGGCCCCTGATATTGGTAGTTCAAGGCTAGCAATCAGGTCATTAAATAAATATGACTAAGATTCCTTAAGGGGTGATGCACAGTAGTCAGAGTACTGCCAGGGGAAAAGTTAGGATTAGTCATCCAGGGCTCTATCTGCAATACAGCAGTAATTAACCCGGGTACCTTCAGGCTTGTGGTGATGTCATGAGAAGCATGTCACTCCTCCAGTTGGCACTGACTCTCCTGTATGGCACTGCAGAGCTTGCAGCAAGTCAAAAGGTGAATGGTTCTGATGGGTGGGAGGGTTGGAAAAGGAGGCTGGAGATAGGTTGAAGGTGTTGCTGATATGAGGGAAGAAACAACTGGAATTTGAATAAAGGGTTGGTATATGACGAAAAACACCAAAAGATGTTAAACAAGAAAAGAGTTTATTCTCACTGCTAATTGTTCCACAGCTGAACAAAGGCTGGACCCTATCTATGTGTGGTGTGCAGTTTCAATGAACAATACAACAGTCGTCCGAAATGTGGAGGTCTCATTGGACCCATGAAATTATGTTAAATGAGCGATAGTAAATCCAGCTATACAGGATTAGCCCTGACTAGAGCTAGCAAACAATGACAATAACAGGAGAACAGTCAAGCTAAAAGACCCTTCCTCTGTTGCTCAGCAACATAAATACTCTAGGATCATCTAAAAAAACCCAATCTGGACAAATAGGGACGCTAGGGGCTACTTATTAACGAATTCATGAAAGAGAAAGTGTTTTTTTTTGTTCATTATTTACGCTTTCATAAAAAGGAGATCTACTTACAGTATAAGTAGAAAGAATGAAAGTTTAAAAGATATAGCCTCACACAGCAGTTTGTCCTGCAAGGAAAAAAAAGTAAAGCAATTCATGTAAACAGGTTTCCTAACATTACAGAAACTTTTACAGAAACTTTGTTCCAACTTTTTTTTATTTTTAGGATGTCAATAACGTAATCCTAGACATCACTAGTCTTTGAGGTGTCTTGTTGGCTGATCCTGATGTCTGTACAATAAAGAAAAGTCTTTTCAGTGATGCTCAGACACAGCAAGGTCATATCACCAATCTTTTCAACACAAGTTTGTGTGGAGCAAACAAAAGAGGGACACAGCACCTACAGTAGGCACAATTTATATACTTTATTTAAAAAACAGTCTCTAAAGATTCTTCTTACAGGATAATCTATTTTTAATTGACGCGCAAACTCCAAGTTCATTTTTTAACAGTTTTTGTGATGAGAGGTTTCTCCAAGTCCCAGGAGAGAAAACTCCATGCCAAGTCTTTCCAAAGACGTTCAATGAAAAAATATTATTTCATATGTAATTGGATGAAATCTGTGCCCAGGCATTCTTAGTTCTGACAGAAGAAGTTTAGGCAAATCCTGCATTTACTACTCTAGTTTTGGAAGCTGCTCTCGACCATGTGAGCAAATCAATTTCGTCCCCGAATTTGAAAAAGATCAGCTTTCACTTTTTTCCAGCAGTTTTAACAACATTTGTGGAATTATCAGAGAGACTCTAGCAATCCTTGTCTGAATAGTTATTCATCTGAGCAGACATCTCTAGTCCTTGAGGTGTCTTGTTGGCTGCTCCTGATGTCTGCACAATTAAGAAAAGTCTTTTTAGTGATGCTCAGACACATCGAGGTCACAGTACTTGTCTTTTCAACACAACTTTGTGTGGAGCAAACAAAAGAAGAACACAAAACCAAGGCATATTGATGGTGGGCAAATCTGGTTTTGGATTCACTACAAAATTCACTATGACTACTAGTTTTCTAAGAGGAATAAATACAAAATTGAATTAATTTAGTTCATGAGTGGTTTTCCAGAGATAAAGTTTAAGTGCAATAAAATGTGGAGCATAAGATTGATTTTAATGATGTTGTGCATTTTTTGAGTCATTATTCATGAATGTGGTAGCTTGTGTGGAGTATTTTAGCTTTCAGAAAAGATAATGCTAATAAAAATGTGTGTTAAAGCTATGAGAATAAAAGAGTCTTTTTCTCTTTCTCAGCCTTTTTGGAAAAGAACAAATAAAAAGAATGTTATTATAACCTACATTGTAAAAATGTATTTTGCTTAAAATTGCTGGAAAACCCACTTTTGGAAACCTATGGACTCCAAGCAGACTGGGGGCTACAGGAGAAAAGGAGAATACACAAAACTCGGTTTGCCCATTTGATTGGCACAGGCAAAACAAAAACACCCGCCATTTATTCTGAAGTATTGTATTGAAGTAGACTTGTCCAAGCAAGTCAACAAATTCACTGCAAATTAACAAAAAAATGGGTTTTATTCGTTGATCATATCATTGTATGCCTATCTAGATTCATCAAGAGCAACTTCAGAGAAAAAAAAAGTAATTTCAGGAGCCCTTGGAGAACACAGATTGGCCCCAGAAAAATACAACTAATCAGACCATCATGTTTGGCTTAACAATATAATATTTGAGTATGTACTGTCTTTTATTGGGGCAATTAAACCCAAATAGTGAATCTTTCAATACTCCGGACATCTGTGCCAAAATGTATTCTGTACTGTTGAGAAAAAGAAGAAAAGAATAACAAATTACCTAAAACTGGAAGACTGGTCAGAAATTAAGACACATATGATGGTTAATGTTTTGTGAACAATATTTTTATTTCAATATTTGTTAACCTTGACTTTTCTGCATGTGTATCATTTTGGATACAAAATGTAGATCTTGTTCCTTGTGGTCTATATTATATTAGATAATATAATATATAGAAAATATAAGATATATTTTCTGTGACACGTGCTGAGTCAGGTCATCTGCTCCTTTTTGCCATGTATGTCTCAAGTATAAACAGCAGACTTCCAGTGTCAGTTGAAGACAGATTTTCCCAATAACCAACCGATTTTGCAGAGCATGGCCTGTCACTGCTGGGCTGCGAGCTGTCCCAGCCACACCCTTGGAAGTTTTGAAAAGAGAATAAGGAAAGGTTTCTGTCCATGGTGATGCATGAAGGACATTCAGTCCCTCTGGCTTCCTTGGCTGCTAGTAGCTAATTGATCTGAGGATCTCATCCAGCAGTTTATCAATAGCTTCAGGAAAGGAGAAAAGAGCTAGGCCCCCATCTATTGCCAACTCTGGAAAATTGCTTGAAAATGGGATAGATGGCTTGGGCCATCCTACAGAGTACATCCCACATGAATCTCCCCACATTCCTAACATCTATGCCGAAGATGTTGCCCCATTTTCTAGTTTGTTCATCTCTGTGGGAAAGTTAATACTTTTCACATATAACAGATAAAACTGTCTTTTATTGTCTAGAGATGTTTCCTTACCATCTAGCATTTTTTGACTCATCAATGCAATGACAGCGTCGTCACTTAAAAATGCATTTGAACCCCAAACCATTTTTCTGATGTCAGCACGGATTCTGCTTTTGATGTGAGGCGTGCATCTATTTAACATATGTCTGGGCCCTTAGGAAGTTGTAGCTGCCTGCTATTTATGTTGAAGGTTTGATGTGCAAAAAAATAAATAAATTATAAAGTATTCAAAGGCTCATTTGAATATTAATTGTGAAGTGCAATAAAAGGGATGTCAGTTATCATTCAGCATTGGCAGACTGGTCAGAAGCACTGTCAATGTGAAGACTGTGGTGTGTATCTGTTGTGAGTGTTGTGAGCAGAACGATCAAAACAGCAAACTAGGAGTCAAAATCTGTCAGCTTTAGTTTGGTGTGAAACTGGAAGGAAACTAGTGAATCTGTAGCGATATATATGCCAAGAATTTATATTTAAAGAATACAATTGCCATTCAGCAGGTCATAAGGAGTAGATTCCTTTAACGTACTAGCCTCTATTTACCACCACTGACTTGGTGAGAAAAAGCAAGAAGCTTGTTAAGCAATTGTCATCATGCTGTGTCTGTGCAAAGACAGCATAAAAAAATGCATCATTTACACAGGAGGGAAAGAACAGATACAAATGACTGTAACATTTCATGAAATGCCATGCCAATGCAGATAGCTGTAGCTGCCTCCCTCCAGCAAGTGTAGCTTTTTATTTTTAGTGGCAGGTCTGCATTTACAATGCTGCTGATTAATAGCAGGAGTACAGATGTTATCGTTAGAAAGTGATTACTGGGGAAATTGTGCCCAATGAGATCCAGGTAGTGTGTACGTTATACACTTCGCTCTGTCAATATGCTGATGTTGAAGTGGACAGGCACTTACATTTTATGTGTTAGAGAGATCATTGTGATACCTTGATCCAAACAATGTCAAGCTATTTTTGCATTGACTGCTGTCCCAGACTTCTGAATGAGATAACTGTGATAGGACATAGTCTTCATTCCATTGCTCTTGTCTTGTCTTCTTTCTAGTGGTGGGCAGGATTGATACTATTACTAGGGAGTGTGGTAGAGGAGTTGGAGTTGACTTTGTGCCATGTTACTCATGTCATATCTGCTGCGTAAGGTGCAATTAAGCAGCAGTCTGAAAGTCGCAAGGTGAACCCACGTTTGGGATGAGAGCGACAAAACAGGAAAGCTGCAGGCAGCACAGCATGGGTAACAGACTAGAGACACAGACAGAATGGTGATGAGCATTCAGACAAGTGTGATACAGGAAAACTCAGTCCAGTTGTAATCAGGGATAAAGTGAGTTTGTAGGCAAGTAGACACTGCAAAGCACTGAGACAATGCAAGCCACAGTCAAGAAACAAGCTGAACCTAGCTAGAGGAAGAGCTGAGCTGCGGAAATCCAAACATGGAGGCTTGGAGAAAGGGGGGTCGAGAGTCAAACAGAAATCCAAGCAGGGAATCAAAGCAAAACTCAAAGAGCAAACTGTATGCCAGAGCGCAGAGTATTCTGAGAACAGATCCAAACTGTCTTCAACCACCTGATGTGGGCGTGGCTGGAAATTGCCCACAGGTGGTACAGGTTTCCTATTTGATCATGTATTCATGGCAACCAGCACTAACTGACGGGTGAGCAGGGAGTGGCTGTTGCCATGGTAATGCTAGCTCCCTCTGCAGTGCTCCAGAGGGAGCAAGCCTGACAACCTGTTTCTGAGTCTCTTTATAAAAAAGTATCCATTGAGTTCCTGCAGAAAGAAATTATGATTACAATGTCTTGATAGAATTATAAAAAGGTAATGCAGTTTAGATTACTGATTACAATTTTAAGATAATTTGATGACTATATGTGCCAAAGATACAAACAAGAATATGTGCTCATGCTCACTTCACAAGCGTTCACAACAGAAGCAGACATAGTATGTTCCACTTGGACTGGAACTATGCACCTCCTTTACAAATGGTTTCTGGACACTGATATGAACAAGGCACTTTTCCACAGTCATAGACTTGGCTGACCATCCTATTCCAAAAGATAGAGAACACACTTGAACAGAGGACTTTCTGACAGATCTGGTTGATCATCTCCTGCACAACTAACTCACATGGTTAATTGAGCGAATACTGGACCTCTAGCTCCATCCCTCTACCCATAATCCACCTGTCCCAGAGCAAATTGTATCCTGAGGCAGTTAGGCCAAGCCCAGTGATTCTGGGTCACTAGTTGATAACAGGAATCTCTGAAACACCCTTCCCTGATTAGGATGCCGGACTGCACCTGTCTATATGCACTTCAATCCCCTTAAATGCAGGCTTGTAGAGGATTTGAAGCTGTCACTTATGAAAACGGCCTTGAGCATATTGTGTTAAAGAACAAAAGTGTGCAGTTGTTCAGTGTTAGGGATGAAATATGGAACAGTAAAAGGGATATTCGAAAGATTTAGCTGGAGGAAGAAAAATCTGAAGATAGAAAACATACACTCTGAGCAATGTTGTTTTGAGCTGCTTTAAAACCCCATCAGTCATTCTGATTTATTGATAATAATGTAGTCCAGCAGCACGAAAATCCCACATCTGGCACCTAGCCCTTTGCTATTTCATGTGTTTTTTATAACCATTATAAATAAGTGCCTCTTTAAAGCGCTAAGGGCTTTGCTAGTGAAGGAAATCTTCTTGTGTTTGTCTCGGGGGTTATTTGTTTGATATAATCAAGGACATCCAAAAGTAGGAGAAGCTTATTAATAGCTAAGCAAAGTGTTCTCAGTCACACAGGTGGAACACTGTGAAAAACAACTCTACGCAAACAACAACAAAAAGGTTGGTCAGGCAGGCCTTCTGACAATTAAACATCTGTTTGCTTCAGGGTTCAGAAAGACAGATGATGCCTTGTCTGTTCCTTCTGAGTCTATTTTTGGTACTTGATGGATTGTTGTGCAGGATTTATTTTACTGCCAGGGTTCAATCAGTTTTAAAAGGTCATCAACCAACACAGTCCAAATGTGATTCAAAGCATCAAGAAAGAAGGGGCCCAATTTCCACACTTCCCATTTTACCATTTTATGTCTTGAAAAAGGAAATCGACCTTCAGATAAAATCTGTACCAAAAGTGAGTGGAAGATGTGTGACACTGACACACTGACATTAGCAACAAAAACTAATGATCAGGATTATCTTCTTTATTATAGCCTGATGTGTGCTTTTCCTTCCAAATACTCAATCTGTATTTAACCTGCACACCCCTCCCATGACAGTAAGTGCAATGAACAGACACAAGAGCAACAGTTGTATAGTGGCTTCTGATTTTGTCTTTATTATCATTACAAAGGATGCTGTAGATTCCTATTTATGTGCAGCTTTTCCTTGTTTGCCACCTTTACCAGTATTCTACTTGTTTGGTTAGCATTTCTTAAATCCTGACAAAGCTATTGACAGCTCATTCCTATATCATTTGCTAAACTATGAAACAGAAAGCTCTTCCATTTATGAAATGCTCATTTATTATTAAATAAACAGTGGTAAGAGTCTCCTTTACTTAGATTCCATGCTCTGACATTTATAAACAGGGTAGTTCAGTTGCCTTATCCTGGATGCATCAATGTTGTTCTTGTGACTGCATACTTCCCACTGTCCCAGTCAGCACTATTATATTCTGTGGCTGTAAGATGTCACCTTTCTTAAATACACTGAACTGTTACAAAGGCAACATCTGTCTCCAGCATCTGTGTACAGCTCCAGTCTTCCTCCAGATACACGATCACCTCAGCTGAATGTTAATGCAAAAGATCTATCACACTGTGGCCGTACTGCGCCGTTCATTTTTCTGAAGAATTATGTGCTGTAAATTAGTGTGTGAAGTTAACCAATAATGCCTAGAAATCACAGAAGATGCATCTTTTCATTGATTGTTTAATGCTTGCCTTGACGGATGGCATGTAAAAAAATGATTTTATGTATTCAGAAGGCCATTATATTTTTCATAACATGGCCATTTTTAAACATGGTATTATAATGGGAATCATGAAATGTTTACGTCCCTTACAAAAGTGATAACATTTTACACATTTAACTATATATCCTAACATATTAATTGCTTTTTTATCAGTCAGCCACATTATCCAGAAGGTTGTATCATAAGAAGCAATGGCAGTTTACTGTAACATACTCTGTTTAGAAAACAAAGGAAATGAGGGCTCAAAACCTCAGCAACCTTCAGACAAAATAAGGGATTTTGATGATTTATCGAAACACAAATTCCATCTAAAGTCTATAAAAATACTACAGCTCCACCTAGAAATGGGCAAAATCTACCGCTGCCAACCTTAACAGGTAGTTTGGACTGCTGCCAGTCCAAAATAGAAGCACAAACAACAGCAGCAATAGCAGTCTCTGACAGCAGGCAGCAGCAGGCTGGTCCGCAAGCAGGAGATGAACACAGCAGCAATGCACAGTAGCCGAAAGAACTCGGATAAGCAGGCTGGGCAGAACAGAAGGAACTCTGGGCTGGAAACACAAAAGGGTATCGCTGATCCACGGTATGGGATAATGGCTTCTAAAGAGAGGCATGGCTTTATACACAGTGACAAATCACATCCCCTGACAGAAGAACATTTGAGATCGGATACCTTAACAAAGACCTTCTCACCCAGAGTCCTAATGGATTTCATTCAATACATCACAGCACAATTCCCCTCCAGTGTTAGATTTATTGTCCTACCCTGTGCTTTATCTTCTCTCCAGTTCATCCTGGTGCAACCTGTGGACGAGTGTGTGTTAACTTGCAGGGGTATGGGGAGTGAGCTCTATCTCTTTAAATTGAAAAGTGTCATCCAATCACTATAAATGCAACCACCTCGCTCCACCCCGGATTATTCAATAAAACTTCCCTGCCAGAAATGATTGAAAGCCACTCAGCTCTGGAGCAGGACCCTCAGAAATAAAGGATGATATATGAAATCCCTGGCAGGTTGTTGCCAATCCAAATTAAAAGTTGGAGTGGTTAGCGACACTATACCCTCCTCATTGCCATATTTCACCCCTGCCTGCCATATTCCCCATGACAGGGGCAGTAAATCTTGCACTGTTTTATAGCATAAACTGTTATTCATCTGATGAGCAGGCAGTAGGGCCAAGTGCTGATATACATACAGAAGTACTGACCGGACACAGAAGACACATGGGAGCTACTGTATTTATGTCCACAAAGACATAAATAAGTGATTGAACCATCGATAAAAGGAGAGAGGAGGGAGAAATCAATGAGATTGTAGCCTTATCACATGAAATGCAGACAGGAACAATGGCTTGGCTGTGTGGATATGCGTGCGAGGGAGTGGGAGTGGGAGTGGGGTGCGAGGGGTGTGGAGAGGTGCAAATCTTTGTTCTTTCAAACCCCTTAACAAATGGTTCTGTTCAGCTCTAGAAGAAATAAGATTAAGACCAACTTTAGTCAACTGCAGTTTGTCTGGCTGCTTATGGGTTGCTTAGGTAGCAGTGTCCTTTCTGTTAACAAGACTTTGCATTGACTCATGAGACATCCACATCCACAGAGAAGATAATTCTGTCAAGAGCTATGGGCTCCACTACACTCTCATTGCTGCCAGTTCTCTGAACAAACACCGACAAGTATTGGGTGAGATTGTTGCTCCTCTTGACTTGTCTTGACCAGGATGTATCCCACCTTGCGCCAGTTGCTTGCTGGGTTAGGTTCCCGACTCCCCCGTGACCCTCTACTGGATAAAGGAGTTCGAAAATGTATGAATGGATGGATGGTACTCCTCTCTGGAACCTCATGAATTGACCGTTATTAACCCTAAAAAGCCCTCATTTTCTTTACTGACTTAGAGATCTTGAGGGTGGAGGAAGATTCCATCCACCCCTTCAATAAACTTGAGAAGTCAGAACCAAGCAGGAATTAAATGGCTCATTTCATGGGCTCTATGCATGTGTAACAACAGTAAGAGTCTTCTGCTGCGAGAATTATGATGCTTGAATCAGGACGAGTTTAGGAAAGGAAAGGAAAGCTTCTGGAGCAGCAGCACATTTTCTTCTAAGGAGATAAATATCACAACTGTTTGTACTGGTCTTCACTTGCAATTTCCTCTGTACTCCTTGACCACGGTGCATCGAAGTGATGGAAAGCTGAGGCCCTGTGTGATGCTCAGCTGCTGTCATTAAGAATGTTTCCTTAATCCTTCACTATATTAATTCCTCAGTTCCTTAACTGTGGTCAAATCTGCTCAATCTTCAGCTTTTCTTCTAACTTCTGAAGATTATGTTTTATTCAAGTTGCGTTAATCCAAAAAGTATTATTGGTTCCTTATTTGTGAATAAAATATACAATAAATAATAATGGTTACGTTTGAGTCTAGAGACATTAACAATTCTTTCCATTGATGTCTGAGGATAGACCATAGAACATGATTAACTTAGTCAATATTTCCTGGATGGCATTTGTCTATAAATGTTCTTTTTTACCAGCAATAAAAAATATTAATTTGATTAAAAAAAAGTGGAAATCTGCACAAAACTGTACTGTGTAAAAATCATTTTTTTCCTAATTGAGTTTTATTAAAGTAAACTGTACAAAAAGAATAAATGATTTATTTATGTGGGATACATTTTTTTAATATTTCAAAGCACAGTGCTACTATTGTATTGCTGCTCTCAATTAAACTGAATATGAAGTATCATTGAATTTACTCTCCCATAAGACTTCATAATTTTTACAACATGAAACGTAATTGACACAGGTGACTTCATTAGGCTGTATCAATAATAGTTAATTGCCTCTCATTATATATATATATTAAAAATTTCAAGTAGACAGACATCCTTTTTTAGCTTTAAAATAGCTAGACTGTCCCTTTCTCATACACCCCTGATTTCCAAATAAGTATGGCTCATACAGTTAGCAATTAAATGACAAAATTACTGTTAAGATACCAAAGAAAATATTGTTCTTTGCTCTTAACATGTTTTGTTACGAAAATCCATATTATAAATATATAAAATATAATGCTTGACTATAAAAAGAGAAGTGGACATACATGTAAAGCAATGCAATGACAGAATATATTTAGATTTATTATCCTTATATATCCTAGTAATAGTAATTGCAAGACAAAATTCTCACCACCTAGATTGCCACTAAAGGTCTTCTGTTTGATATATATGTCTTTGGATTATATAAATAGTTCAAAGTTTATTTTAATTTTTAAATAATAATATTCAGATAAATAATGAGAAATAGGATGATTATAGGACAGAATATACTGTATAAACATAACGTTTTACAGTAAATACAGTATGTTAGATTTGGAAATAGATTCATTACTTTGCAGAATGTGTTGTTCTTATCGTTTCAGTGTTGGTTGCTTTGAGAAGCATCCTGATCATATTGTTTGTTGTACTTTTGGCACTGTGAAAAAATACTTTGTGCAGTAACGGATCAGAGGTGTTAATATGGTAAATAAAAAAAGTGGACTGGAGATCTGTTGTGACACACACCAAACCCCTTTCATTATTTTGTATTCCGCTAGAGAAAACATTTTCTCTATTGAAACAAAAATATGGAAATTAGTTTGGAGCATGCAGTAATATTTCTCTAAACTCTTTAATCTTTACCTACCATAATGAAATAATTCCAAAGCAATTTGCCTGATGCTCTGCATTGAAAATAAAGAAAAACTCCTACAGGGGTTGAAGAGGTCATTTGCTAAGCCTGCTGTTTATAATTCCGCCACGCTGGTCTCCCTATCATTTACACCAAAATATATTTATTTATTTCAGGGAATGTAAAAGATTGAAAACTCAGCATAGCTTTGTCAGTTTCAGGAAGGGCTGAAACTCACTGTATGAGTAAAATAACGCAGCCTGTTATTGCCAGTGTGCTGCCGGTCTGTGCTCAGCCTCTATCTTGCAACTTGACTTGATGTTAGGGAAGGTGACCCTCAGAGGCACCTGTTCAGGCAGCTGGCTCAGATTATGGTCATTTTCCCGTGAATGTACGGTATTCTGTCATTTCACTTGGCTAATTTGAGGAAGAGACCCAGAATGTATCTACCTGTATCACCAACACAATCCAACACATAAAACAAAATCCACAGTCTGTCAGCTACAGTATGTAAGAAAAATGAAAAAGGCAGGGAAAGTGGACTCATCAGAGATGGTTTAAAGAATCTGAGCCCTGTCACAGCTTTCTCACTAGTAAAATGTCATCCATCTATGAGCGTTAACAAGAAAATAATTTCTGGATATGAATATTTCACAGAGTATTAGTTAAGGCATTCCAGTCTCTGCCTTGTGTAAGAGGGCAGTAGGTGGAGACAAGACGTTCTTGTGTGAAGATCATTCCCCAGAAAGAAATGGGAAATGATATGTCATCTTCCAACGCCTGAACAATTGTTAGTTGACAATTGGTGAGGTGACAAATCTATGAAGCTGGGTTTCAGTTGGCTGTTGTACAAATAGCCTGTTTTCACCTTTTCAAATTAAAAGTTGCTAATTAGACCTGTAGGACTGTAGCCCCAGTGGGTATGTATTGATCATTCTTGTCTGTGATGGAGGGCTACATTCAGCACCAAGGCATTTCTAGTTTGGCCTAATATTTGATTAGAGACAGTTACACAACAATGTTGGTTGTAATGTATCTTTTGATGTGATGTTAGTGTTTATTAATGATGAAAGCATGAAAGCTGTGCTCGAGATCACTTTCAAATAGTTGTTTATCAAGAAAAGTAGTGGTTCAGAGTCACCTGTATCGATCAATACTAGTGTGTTTGAACCCACGCTCTTCTCAACAGTCTCTGCCTCTTTCCTTTTGGGATGGGGGGGGGTGATAACTCACTGCCCCATCACCCAGGGTTTGTCTGGTTAGGTAAATGGTGTATCATCAAAGGCCAGGGTTCAAGAAAGATGATAGTGTATATATTGAAAGATGACAGACGCATTTCTTAAAATACAAGTAGAATAAATGTCTTGCAAGAGTTCTACTGACTGAACAGGTGTTTTGGAAATACAGTATACAATCACTCTTTCCCAGGGGGAATTAGTGGAATTCCTTCAAGAGAATAATTTAACAACACAACTGGTTCACTTTTCTTGGCTTGCACATTAAACACCACATATCAAGAGTTTTTAAATATATATTTTTTTATCTCAAAAGACTCCTTTACAGATAAATAAAGAGTCACTATAGGGAGACTGTTTTTTAGTTGTTGCTTGTGAACTACACCTGTCTTTTTGTGCACAGTTACTAAGAAAGAAAAGAAAGTTTCATATTGTGGCAAATGCCAGGCGAGTAACCTGGGCTTGCCTCTCTGATCACATCACCCTGGTGTGGAGGTCTTGACACTGGCTGCCTGTGAGTTTCTAAGCAGAATTTATTTACACTAATATAGGATGCCTTGGTCTGATGGGCGCCGTATAATACATTTGCATTTTATTCCATTGAGTTGTATTCAATGACTCTTGCAGTCAATGTCTGTATCCTTTACAATGTAAGCTAGCAAGCAGACAAAAGGCAAAACTGGTACAACCTGCCCGTGTGGTTGTCTGAGAACTGCCCAAGGAATGCACTGCCAGCTCTTTACTGCTGTGGAAGGTGGAGACACACATTAGACTCTGCATTGCTAAGACTGACAGAAATAGTAAGAAACGTACAGAAAGATACAAGGAGGAACCCCAGTAATTAAGAGAAAGTACAGAAGGAGAAACTGACAAAGGTAAGAGCTGAATTCTTTTTATAAATTGGCTAGCTGACGATGTAGCTGTAGTTAATACATTTCTTGTCTTCTAGAGTACTTTCTCTACTAAGTGTAAGCATTCATGATAGGAGCTCTTGATGGATTTTATTACATGTTTTTGATCACCAGCACTGTAGAACTATGATGTTCAAATGTCATCCTTGCTGGCATAGTTGGAGATTTAATTGTCTGTCTTTTATAATAAATGCCAGAGCTCTAAATTCTAAGAATAGTGTCATTTTCATTTTGGAGTGATGTACTGTAGGTTTATTAAAGGTGTCAAGCAAAAGGCAAAAGTGAATCCTAGTCAAGGACAGAAAGATCCTTTGCTTGTAATGCAAAGACTGGATAATTCAGGCAGACTATCTTCTCATAATAACAGCAGTAAAGAGAGAATGACTGAGTTCAAATCAATATCAAAGACAGTTTGTTTGCTCATATTGTAAGTACTAAGGGTGGACTCACAGGTGATAGCAAGCGCACCAACCAGTTCACGGTGAATCATTTTTTGATTAAAAATTATAAGTTACAATGCCACACAAAGTCAAGTGTTGCTGTGATAATGGAAAAGTCTGAGGTCCGTATCCTGCTTTTGGAAAACATAAAGCTTGGATCTTATTGCAGACAAGAGCATTATACGAGCTTGAAATAAAAGTGTAGAAGGTAAAGCCCATTGGCCAAGCACTCACCTTCCCAGATTTCATAGTCTCGCTTCCCTCAGTCCTCCCCATTCTCCATCCCTGCAGATGTTCATTGTCCCAGCCAGCCTAGTGGGGTGTAGTGAGTGGGTGTCCTTGTCAGTCTGGCAGGTCAGGGCTGTGCCAGCATCTCCAGCTGCTCCACCATTGAAACACTCTGCCCTGGATGCCTGACTGAAACCCCTAAAATTAGACCCGACATCAAACTCCTAATAGCTCATGGAGATCTGCCGAGTCTTCTCTCCTGTAGACAGAGTTGTAAAATATCCATCAAATCTAAATATTGTTTTTAATGCAAAATGAATTCTGTTCTTTTAATATCTATATGATCTATATCTACCCACATCATGGAAGAGGGAGCAGTCAGCAAGGATCAACAAGCACTGACAAGCCCATTTATTGATATGCAATGAATCATCTGCTTCAGCCTCAAATTATAGCAGCCTGCTCAGTCACTGTGTGCCTGTATAGTTAATAGGAATATTACCTGTAGTCCTTGATTGATGTACTCCATCCTCTTTTAGAAAGAGATATGTATTAGAACCTCAAGACTGTTGATGCAATTTCATTTAAGTTGCTTTGTTTAGTTGTTAAATTGTTATACAAGTCTGCACTTTTAGGAAACAAAAGGTGTGATTGACATTTTAGATGAGGCTGCTTTGCTTAAATACTGTATCCCAGTCCATTGCTTTCTTTTGCTGCACAGCCCCTGGGTATGGTGGCATTCAGTGCTGTTGAGCTCTTGCTTCTGGATATGCAGGAATTGTCTGGGCGTGCCTGGCTCAAGTCAGACGTCGGCAGCTTGGGGAACCAGTATGGGCTGCTGCTACAGCACTAGAGAGGAAGGCGATGAGAAGCACAGAACCAACGGCTGTAAAGAATGTTGCTTGAAGACCCGAAACTGTCTGCTCAGCCGGGAGTGTTCTCAGGCTTTAAACATCGCCAGCGTCTGTGCCCAGTGTGGCATATGCATACGAATGTGGACATGTAAGTTCAAAGCAGGTTTTTTAAAGGTAATGACTGGGCAATTAGAAACCAGCATTTTAATATTTAAACCAAACTTTTCTGCATAGATGGCACATAAATAACTAAATGGTTTGTATTATCTTTGTAAATGTGTTTCCATATTATTACTTCTGGGTAATATGAATCCTGTGGTATTGTTTTGACATTTTCATACCATTTTCCTATGAGGAGAGTTTTTTCTAAGTAGCCTACATGGCCACAAGTAGGTGGACACAGCAACAAAGAATAAAATGGAGTCTCTAGAAGCAATACCCCCCCCCCCCCATCCACTTATCCTTAGTGGGACCTCGAGCTGGCAGGGACAGGGCATGAAGGGGTGGAAATACACGCTGGGGAGGGCAGACTGTTCGTCTCAGGGTCTAGATGTCTTCAAAGAGCAAAGTATGTTGTGACTATTTTGCAGGGGGAGTATAGAAAGAAGGATAATGATATTCTTCTTTATGTTATTGCACCTTAATGATAATAACATCTCTGCTTCGTTTAAAAATGAGAGACGTTTTGTGCCTGTGGCAAATATCGGTGCATGTAGAGTAAACCTTCACTGAAGTGATCTGAAATGAGCAGACATGACTTCAAAGCTTATTATTGTGTTTATTAGATGTGAAAGATACGCACACAATGTTGATGTCGATTTATATACAGTATATGATTTTTTTAATCTATCAATTTCACTGGCACAACAGGAAACTCAGTCCTGCTCCAACCACATTCTGTGTAACATGAAAGAGGTCTTATTACAAATATTTCACCCCCCAAAAATTAATGACAATAATAAGCACATTTGGATGAATGATCAATAACACAACCCTGCAATTAATTGTCACTCACGATGTGTACTTCAGAAAAACATAATTCCCTGAAATATGAATTGTGTTTTTATAACTGATGTATTTTCACAGTGACAATGAAATCCCGCTGTGTTTCCTGTCTTTCAGAGTCCTTTCTATGATGTCTGCTCTGAGCTGTTCGAATCGTGATTTGAAGGCTAGAATTACATCTTCAAATGCCCAGAGAATACAACAGAGCTCAGATGGAATAAACAGAAATACCATCTACATAAATCCCTGATGTATGAGAGGCCGAGCATCTAACTTCAGAATAAAGACTCCTCCTCACATGTCACTATGCTGTTTTCTACATGAGATATACTGTGCAGTTTCCCATGTCCTAATATATCTTACTGAAGAGCAAGGAGAATGAATTTCAGATTTAAACATGGGTTCAAAATTTAAACATAGAACTGTTGGCATTAATTGGTTGTCATGATATCAGCAGAAAACCAAAGATTCAATGGATTTATATTGGCGTGTTGTGAAGTGATGTAGAGAGTCTGAATGTTGTTTTCAGTTCATGTCTTATTGTCCTGCTCACTCTGACTTAATGATCCTTCCTGGTACCTAGAAGACATAGTAGATCAAAGACAGCAACATGGTCAAGCGGAGATGTTTGTATCATGTGTCTCCCGTTCTCTGGAGTTCCCATTATTAAGTAGCCAGGCTGTCGTCCACACTTGGATGAAGGAGACTCTGCTCTGCAAACTAACGTACCCTATGTTAAGTATTCACCTCTGACTAAAGGAACTGACTTTAGTTGACTTTAACTGACTCCTAACTGTTGTATGTGGAACAAATTTAAAAATGTACCATAGATACTTACCTGTGAAAGCTCAGACAGGCTTAAATGGAGAAAGAAAAGCAAATTCTCCGTTGTCACCTGTGTGTGAATGAACATTTACAAGGTGATATCAATACCTTCAAAGGAAGAGCTCTTGTTGTGGTATTTGAGGACGTGCATGGAAACTGTGATGTCAAATCTACAAATATCTGATAATTCTGTTGCAAAAGAAATATTCATCCCAGACAAGAGGTGGCATACTGTATCAGCAATGAGTTCATTTGGCTGGTTGTGGTTAATTATATACAATGGAGCCAGTGTTGGCAGGTACAGTGACTCTCAAACTGCTTCTCCAGTCACATTAGTGAAAAGTGACATAAAGATGTAGGATTTTTAACCCAGCAACTGCTTGCCAACGTTTGTGCTGGTGAACATGTATCTAATTGGTCACCGAAGTCCTAAAAGGCTGGACCCAGAGTTTTGAGAGCTCTTTGATCAACTACATTCTTTTATAACAAAACTGAAAAACCTTCTTACCTTTATGCAAGCAGTTCTGAGTGATGCCTTTTAACTGGATTTGCATTTGCTTACACTGCTTCTTATTTTTGCACTGCTGTTTAAATAAACTATTTATTTCAATTAGAAATTTGCATCGTATTCTATTGTGTTGTACTCAGTGACTCTCCCAGTCAATGTCGGTATCCTTTACAATGTACCTTAAGTGAGCAGGCAGGCAGAAGGCAAAACAGGTACAACCTGCCCATGTGGATGTTTGAGAGCAGCCCGAGGAATGCACTGGCAGTTCTTGTGGAAGGTGGAGACACACATTAGACTCTGCATTGCGAAGGGTGTGTTGACCTGAGAGAGACTGACATAAATAGTAAGAAAAGTACAGAAAGATACAGGGAGGAACCCCAGTAATTTTGAGAAAGCACAGAGGGAGAAATTGACAAAGGTAAGAGCTGAATTCTTTTGGCTTTCTGTCTGATAGCTGTTGTTCATAAATTTCTTGTCTTTTCCTTCTACTTTCTCTACTAAGTGTAAGCATTCATGTGAGGAACTCTTGATGGATTTTATTACATGTTTTTGATCACAAGCGCTACAGAAGTATGATGTTCAAATGTCATCTTTGCCAGCTTAGCTGGCGATTTAATTCATAGTCTTTTATAATAAATGCCAGATCTCTGAATTCTAAGAATACAGTGTCATTTCCATGTCGGAGTTATGGTGTAGGTTTGTTAAAGGCATCCATTGAAAGTGATGTGTAGCTTTTTCATGTAATAAGAAGATTGAATAACACAGTCACTTTATCTTCTCATATACAGTACATACATACAGTATACCTCTTGGTACATATGTAACTCTAAATAGAGTGTTGGATTGAATTAAAGCCAATATCAAAGAAAATAAGTTTATTCATGTTACACAGACAAAATCAAACTTTTTTTAAAAAATGAATCTTTGTAAAGGGTGCACTTAGAGGTGACAGCATGTGTGCCAACCAGGGCACTGTGAGTCATGACTACATCCCTTTAGATCGAAGGTGTGCCAGGGCACTGTACAATACTGTAAGCACCACTCCTGAGTTAGCATGTGACGTTGTCTCCAAGTTATCTTTTAGAAGTGATCGAGTTACATTACATTGATTTCCATATGAATGTGTTGAGTTCCATTGATCTGAATTTTAAACAAACTTGTGCAAGGGAAGGCCCATAGGCCAAGCACTCAACTTTCGATATTTCATAGTCTTGTTTCCCTCTGTCCTCACCATTCTCCATCCCTGCAGACGTTCACTGTCCCAGTCAGCCTAGTAGGGTGTGGTGAGTGGGTGTCCTTGTCAGTCTGCCCATTGAAACACTCTGCCCTGGGAGCTTGACTGAAACTCCTAAAATTAAGCAGGACTTCAGACCATTCCAGTGTTAGTAATGTTGTAACAGAAGAAATAAGGTTCTTGATCCCGAGATGAAGTAAAACAGATGAGTTTATTGCATGCAAGGAACAATAAAGCCGAAGTCTTGTTTCCCGCAAGAAACAACAAAACCGAAGTATTGTTCCCCGTACTGTTACAAACTTTTGGGTTATATACAGTTTTCTTCTCCGTTTCTGACGTCACTCGGTCTGATGGTAAAGAGGGGGGTTCATGGTATTTGGCCAGTTTATGATGTTCTGGGCAAATGGTCAGTTTAACATTACACCCAGGGGGGTTCCTAGCTGGCATCTGCAATCCTTATCAGTTAACCCCCTTTCCTGCCATAAACCCCTGCTTGTGACTTGGAAGTCTAAACCCCCTACAGAAAAGATTAAATTCAAACCCCCGTCTTCACATCTTTCTTCAGTAACATCTGCAGATCTTAATAGGTAATTAAACACAAAACATTAAACACCAAGTTTTACAAAGTGTGGTTTCCCAAAATCCAATATAGGTTGAATTTTGATATTAAAAACTGTACAGTGCATGTATACATATAAAATATAATAAGATACAGTGTATATATACCCTCTTCTTAGAAGAAGGATCAGTTAGCAGGGATCAACAAAAGCTGACACATGTTGTGATGTTCAATAAATCATCTGCTCGGCCCACATTATAGCTGCTTGCTCAGTCCTCATTCACATGTAAAGTTAAAGTGAACATTACAAGTGTATGGTACAAGAGCTCAAGGATCAAAGTCTGTAGAACTGAGCTGCTGTTGATTTTATTTTTATGGGCAGGCAGGGCGTGCCAGGCTCAAGTCAGACGTCAGCGAGTCGGGGAACCGGTATGGGCTGCTGCTACAGCACTAGAGAGGAAGGCGATGAGAAGCACAGAACCAACGGCTGTAAAGAATGTTGCTTGAAGACCCGAAACTGTCTGCTCAGTCGGGAGTGTTCTCAGGCTTTAAACATCAGCAGTGTCTGTGCCCAGTGTGGCATTTGCATTGCAATGTGCTGGGTAAGTTCAGGGCAGATCTTTCAAAAATATACAGACATACTGGTTACTGGTAAGGCTTTTAATATTTAAAATGAGGTTTTCTACAAACATAGCACATGTTCAACTACATATTCTGCATTCCTGTGTCTTGACATAATTAAAACCTAATCATCTGGGCAAAATGAAACTCTGCTCCACACCCAGTAGTGCTCTGGTTAGTTTTCCGCCCATCCTCAGAAACCTAGTTATCCTTATAGGGACCCTGAGCTGGCAGGGACAGGGTACAAGCGGGTTGAATTACATGCTGGGGAGGGCAGCCAGTCTGCCACAAGGTCTAGACGTCTTTAAAGAGCAAAGTGTGTTGTGACTATTCAGCAGGAGGAGTACAGAAACCGAAGGTAGCTAAAGAGGTGGGAAGGCAAAAAATTCTTCCTTGTCTGCTTTTACTGGAATCATTATAACATTCCTGCTTTGTTAAAAAATGAGAGGTAGTTTTTTGGCCTGTAGCAAAAATAAAAAACAACAAATTAGTGCATGGAAATCTTCATTGAGGTATGCTGAAGTGAGCTGGCATGCCTTCATTTAATAAATGTGAAAGACATGCACACAATGTTGCTGTACATATGTATTTATGAATTGTTAATCCATTTCACTGGCAAGGCAGGAAAGTCTAGACATATTATGTAACAAGAAAAACAGTTTGAATTTTTGTTACAGATATTTAATGAAAAATAAGGATAAGCACCCATAAATGAATTATCCTTATCATCGATATGAAATTAATTGCCACTCAAAACATATACCTGTATACTTCAGGAAAATAATTCTATTCTGGGGTATGTCAGGAGTTCTTATACCTGCAGTGTTTTTACTGTGAAAAGGAAATCCTGCTCTGTTTCTGGTCTTGCAGGGCCCAATAAGTGCAGCTTTTGGATCATGAGTCAAAGGCTGGTATTTCAGCACAATGTGCCCAGAGAATAAAGAGGAATTCAGTTCAAACAGAAAAACCTTCTTCATGGATCCCTGATGTCTCAACGATTGAATGTTTTTCTTCTGAATAAACACATTGGTACGCTATTTTCTACATGATATACAGCATAAAGTTGCCACTGTCCTAATATAGTATATCAGACTGAAACGCGACGATTTAAACGTAAGTGGCATCATTACTGTCATATGATTTGTTTTGGAAGTTTTGAAATTGTGTGGGCTCAAAATAAGGTTAGTGTTGATTTTGGTAAACAAAAGTTAATGCAAGGAAATTTCCATATCATATTTCCTGATAAACTAAACTACAATGGATTGTCACAAAGCTGATATTTTATAAAGGGTCTACAGTACGTGTTGTTTTCTGTTCATGTGTTGTTTCCACGCTGGCCAAGAGAAGCTCTTTTAATATCACAGGTTCTTTGTCTCTGTCTTAATTTAAATGGGTTTAAATAATTATCATCTGATTCCCCCTTGTAATTCAATTGGTGTAGCAGCTTCTCACTGGTCTGCCTGATGTGCTCAGCAGCGGGACTGCTGGAGCAAAATGTCTGTGATGCCTCGCCCAGGTGGGGGCTAGTCTTCAATGGGGAAGATGACGTGGGTCTCCTCCTATATCTTTGATGAATGAAAATCTTTATAAACATGTAAGGAAACATTATTACCTTTTCACAAAAGAAAATAATAAACATTATTATTAAAAACATGTTTTTTTTTATTCCTCAGTAATTTCTCATTTGTATGCACGACCTGTGACTGAGATGAGCAAATTCACATTTGTCAAGTTAAACCTGCTCACACTGCACTGCAGAATGCAAGGTACTTATTTTGCAATGTCTGTTTCTGGCAGGCGAGACAAAATGTCTCCAATTGTACCCCAGGCTTTTAATGGTGTTTTAGAAATAATCCAATTTTTGTTTTCTAGGCCTCATGGCCTCAACAGGACACATGAGTTCTAGGTAGATAATATTGAAAGCCAGCTTATTCATAACATCTTCATTGAATAATAAAACCTGCATTCCATACTCTTTCACCTCTCGAGGATTTTAAGCACTGCTACTTAGAGCTCTGATTGGATACAAAAGCTTAAGAAAGGATGAGAGCCGGAATAGACTGCTGAGGCCATAAAGGTCAGTTCCTTGGGGGAAGCCTTATCCATTAGTACACAGAATAGTAATAAATGCCTATTGAACCAACATTGATACTAGTAGGGAGAAGCCCCAGAGATTCCATGATTAATGGATTACCCTTTCGAAGGTGCTCCTTATCAATTTACATGTCAATTGCAATCAATCTACTAGTGGTTTGGAAGCAATTTAAAAAACACGACCTGTGTCAAAGGCACAAAAAGCAATGAACCAGACAGCATCGTTAATCATACCATCAGAGGGAGCTGGCACTGGGAAAAAGTGAAAACAAATGTATCTCTCATTCTGAAACAGATTGTGCTGGGGTTTGGTGCTTTTCATTTACTTACAGCCGAAGCCCTGTGATGAGAAGACAAATGTAGACGTTTGGTGAGGCATTTAAAAAGGTAAAGGACAGAAACTTTATTATCTGGCTACACTTAAGCCTAGATTGCAGAAGCCTGATTCTCTGATAGAAAATGAGAATTTCGAAAAGGTATTCCTGCAAATGGCTTCTCTCAAGAGCCGGTGGCCTGTTAAATGAGTCAGACGTCTCTAGCCTGCAGTATGCATTCGTTTCAGTGAGGCACCAATTCACCTGCCAACCTGCGGAGGCAGTGTGCCAGTGGAGGTCATGGGCCAGCAGGTCATGGAATCTCTTGCTCTTGCTCTTTGGCTGCGAGTTATTAACGAGAAGGCTGGGAGAGAATCGGCCTCAGTCCCAGCCCTCCACTGGCCCCGCTCCCTCGCCCTATGGTCTCGGAAGATCAGTTAACACTCATTATAGAGAGCCTACTGTAGCTGGAACTGTAGCTGACTCTCCCTTTCTGATGCCAAAGGATCTCGGCAGGGCAGCAAACAGAATAGGAATGACAGCTGAGAGGAAATCACTGGGCGTTTAATGACAGAGTGCCCTGCCAGACCCCATCCCCACATGCTGAGACACTGCCCTTTACCGGCCACTGTTTCAAGAGAGAATGTAACAAGAAAAGAATAAGTAATATCTATAACACAGACTGCAGCTATTTACTCTCTGTAAAACCAACTGTACTTACTGAATCCATCCAGCAAAGGCCTCATTTTACTTTGTCAGACATTATTTAAGCAGCTAGCTCCACAGAGACTAGCTTTAACATATTTTTTTTCAACAGTGGTCCTGTGAGAAAGCATATGGCTTTGAAACAATCTCCTCAGAAACCTGCCAAGGATCGTCTGTGTGTATTACCACACTTTGATCATGTGGAGTTCTGATTTCTTTCTCACTGGTGCTGAAAAAAACATAGGGAACACAATGATCCCTGCCATTTACTCTGTGGAGCAGGCATTGTAGCATCAAAGGAAGGGGAATTAAGGCTCCCTGACACTTTTAGGGAATTTAAGTAAAATAAATATTAGATATATGCAAAACACAAAAGTTTATCATTCTCCACTGCTAGTCTGCAAAGCTGACATGAAAGATTTAGTGCTCTATGAGCTGCAAAGTAAAGTGACAAATGCCACCTAATGTCAGCTGAAGACAAAATACACAAATAAATCAGGAGAGTAGAAATGCCGAAATCAACAGGTATTTGCATTCTTATGGAAAGCCTCCCCCTCCCTCCTACTTTCTCACTGCCTCTTCCACACCGTGTCACTGTGCACATGTAATAGAAGGGTGACATTTCAGCCAGACAAACTAGACTTCACTGCAATTAATTTTGGTTTCCCTGTTAAACCCACAATCAAATGAAGGCAAATGTCAGCAAAACAAATGAGAGGCCACCCAAAGGTGGGTGACAGTTAGCACAAGGCAGTTTGGAAATGCCAATATACCAAGCTGGCACTGACTTTGAAATTCAGGGGCAAAGGATGCGCATCTGTGCAGAGGGGCACTGGTCTGCAGGTTGGGCTCCTGCATGCTCAATCAGCTTGTGTACAGCACTATTGCAACTACTGTAGCATGAGAGAAAGCCTCAGAAGAGGCACTGTACATACTGTACAATACAGTATAAAGAGAGAAGCACCGAACCTTGAAGAGGCATCAGTAACAAAACACGATTAAATGGAATAGCTAGTGCCCTGTACCGAAAACTCCTATAACATGCATTTTGTGTTTCTTTTTTTTAATATCAGAGACCATTGTGTCAGCTCTTTCTTTTCCTCATTGCGTTTCGGATTCACAAGTCCCACTGTCTGATCTTCCTCTGGTAGAAAAAGCACCACGTGTATTGCAGCGATGACACTGTAGCTGCTTTGCAGATCATGTTTTCAGATAATTGCTTGTTCTTTTTTTAAGGTTCATTGCAAAACAAGGGAGCAAACTTTTTATATCCTACAGGAAATGTCTTTCCCATAGACATTTGATTCCTTCGTTGTCCAAGTTTGGTTCCTTCTGTGCATCAGAATAAAAGCCATATCATCCCTTCTGCACCTACATTCTGATCAGTTTTATTTAATGCAACGAAAGATATAAAACAATCAGCAGGAATTGTATCAATAGGTAGGTAATTGTATCAATCACACATACTGTATAATACTTCCTTATCAATGCACAAATACATTTTTTAAAAAGAAAATGAAGTACAATTATACACAGCATTGGCAAGTGATTCGAAGGGCACATGTGTAGCCCATATGGTCTTAACAGGACTGTATCTAACTTGCAAAATGATCCAACAGGCAGAGCGCCTGAAATGGAGGGAGCTGCTCTTGCTTGGTAAGGAACTGTGTCCTGGGGACTAGGCTCAGCTGAAGGGGGTGTCACCTGCATAACAGGTGGGAGACCAGGAAACATCTGAGCCAGCCCCAGGTGAGCAAACAGCACTCCAGAATAGAAGATGCCAAGCTGCTCCTCACGGAAAGCAGTTTTTTTTACTGTTCCTCAGCCAGGACCATCTGTTGCTCCCTCCAAGTCCCCGATATCCCGCTACACTGTGGTCTATCACGCTTTTATATAGACTCGGGGGACCAGCTTGCCAAATGCAGTTAATCTCATTTTTCTGTCCCTGGCGGTACGTTGCCTATTCGAGGGCAAATAGAGCATATTTTGGAGAAGATTTCAAGCTCTTGTACAGGTTTTTTTTTGCTCAGGAGATGAAGTCTAAGCCAAAATTATTAATTCCTACCCGAATCCAGATTGTATTTCAAATGCCACTTGGCGTGCCTTGGCATACACCCACTGAACACTTAGAGTGATACTTTTATATATATATAGTGATTTACAAATGAGTACACACGCATATACAGCATTTACTGAGATACATACAGCCAGATGAAAAGTTAGTTATTAGCTACACTCATTTATTCCTCTGCTTTCATGTAAAGGAATAATATTATCCATTGCCATTGTATTTTTTTAAGTGGCAGCTTAAGTGTGATTTGCTTAATAGATTACATTACTTTTTATCATCTTACAATCTGGACCAAAATAAAGAAGGCGAGCTCAAAATTCAATTGACAAGTCTGCTTTTCAACTGGGAAATCCACATTAAAGAAAAATCAAATCCTTAATCACTAGCGTATGTCTGAAGTGACATGAAAGGCTTTCTTGATGTCAGTTAAAAATCATCGAACATATCCAATGTGAGTCTGGACTCTTATTTTAAACCCCAGACTTCTGTCTTCACACAGATATAAATAATATATAAATATTTCATAAGGAACACCTTTCAGGTTTATGGTGATTTGAGTACACATGGTTGCTCTGAACTGTGGGAGTGAATATTGCTGTTTTCATAATTCTGAAAAGGGAGGAATCATGAAAGTTACTTATACTTTTGTGGAAGTTCTGCTCATTTGTGGAACTCAGGAGGAATTAATAGTCTCTTTAGATGGTTCCAGCACCTTCATTGCTGTGAAAATGGAAAAAGCTAATACATTTTATATCTACACAATATATATATGTATAACGCGAATGAATATCTGGGAAAACTTTGGGTCACACTGTGCTCAGAAGGCCAGGAACCTCATAAAGAGAGGGAGAGGGAGAGAAGACAATCAGAAACAGCTTGAAAAGTCATTAATCCGGAGACAGACACACACTTGAGTGTAACTCAACTTTTCAACACTGCGAACACTCATTATAGGGTCCTTTCATCTCTGCCACAGAACACTGAAGTTCACCTTTTGGAGCAGAACCGCATTAACATCTGTTTTCTGCTCTGATAACAGCGTCGGCCTTTTCATCCATAAGAAATACCAAGTCACTCATGCAGTATTATTTATGACAGGCCTTGCTCTCAGAGGAAACTGAGAATGACATAAAAGGTTATTTTATAATTATTCCCTGCGTAGGATAATAAATCAAAGCCTTGTATATCTTGAGCTAACAGATACCGTAACTCGAACATTCAAGGAGCACTTCTGCTCTCTATTTCAAATGTAACATGTGTTGTAACAGAAGAAACAAGGTTCTTGATCCCGAGATGAAGTGAAACAGATGAGTTTATTGCATGCAAGGAACAATAAAGCCGAAGTCTTGTTTCTCGCAAGAAACAACAAAACCGAAGTATTGTTCAACGTACTGTTACAAACTTTTGGGTTATATAGTGTTTTCTTCTCCGTTTCTGACGTCACTCGGTATGATGGTAAAGAGGGGGGTTCATGGTATTTGGCCAGTTTACGATGTTCTGGGCAAATGGTCAGTTTTAACATTACACCCAGGGGGGTTCCTAGCTGGCATCTGCAATCCTTATCAGTTAACCCCCTTTCCTGCCATAAACCCCTGCTTGTGACTTGGAAGTCTAAACCCCCTACAGAAAAGATTAAATTCAAACCCCCGTCTTCACATCTTTCTTCATTCCCCCCTTATAAAATATGGCATACGTCAGTGTAGCCTATTTTTATACATACAATGTCAGGGCAGATCTTTCCTTTCTTGGCGAACAGGTATGTATTGCCATGACATTGTACGTTCCACGGTTATGGCAAGATGTGATACATGTTTTTGTGCACGTGATGATTACAATTATACATATAAACAATACTACTCCTACAGATAAACACTATAAAAAGGTTCCACCCCAGGCCCCAAACACAGACTTTACCCAAGGCCCAATTCCCCAATTTTCAGTATAATAGTCCTGATATTTCTGTCCTTCATTGTAAATGTGTTGGGCCAGATCTGAGATGTGCTCAGAATTATCAGGAATATATGTGCAGCATTCAGTGCCACTTACTGCACAAGTTCCTCCTTGGGCCGCCAGTACATAATCTAAAGCTAGTCGGTTCTGCATGGCCACTGTTCTGAGGGCTACCATCTCATCATTAACAGCCTTCAGACTAGATGAGGTAGAATTTGCTAATTCTTCTAAAGTCGAAGCCATTTGAATTAACTCTCGACTCAGAAAGTTCATGCCGGCTTGTGGAAATATTATACCTAAATAATATTCCCAATCAGCCAATTTTCTTTGTGGTCTGTGGTTAGGTCCGAAGGGGGTGTGGGTTTGAACACGGATATGAGGAACCACATATCCTAAATAACATGAGCCAGACCACTGGGCTGGCAACCATGGGTAGGCTCGTTTTCCACAAATGAAATATGTTCCGTTTGGCGCTCCCCATGCCTCTGAAAATAAGAAACTTATACCGAATTGTGGGGTGTGCCGATCCCATCCTGGAATTTGGAAGGTAGAGGTGGATATATTTGCAGAGATGGTAAGGTTGCAACGACTCCATCCAACCAAGTGCAGACCATTAGTGTGCTGAAAACATATGTTTCCCTCACGTTCCTTATTTAGAGTCAGGTATGGTGGTGTATGGCTTCTGTTATATTTAGGAGCGTAAGAGCCTGTGAAACTCGTGGGCTCTAAGCCTCGCTCCTGTAGATATTGTAATGTTGTGCAGGTTAAAGTCGTGTTATGGCAACCCCCATAGTTTGTCATATTAAAATCTCCTAAATTATCCCTCCAAATGATCATGCCTATGACTTCCTCGAGACGCCAAGGAATGGCTCCCATAGGAAGTCCTCCCTGTACATATTTGGGTAATGCTGCACACACCCAGCAGGCACTTTGGTTGGTTTTCTTAGCTGTCAGATAGGAGAGGCCTAAAAAGGAATTAATTCCATGTTCTCCTTTGTGGGAGAGATGATCATTAATCCCTGCGGAACATAGTTCTACAGCAACAATTATCATTATTGACAGAAATGATTTCATTCTGAGTCTGTAAATGGGGATGAGGCTCGTCGGCAGTGTGGCGCGTGGATCCAGCGATCTTTTCCTTCCACTCGAACCGCAGACTCGGTTGTCAACAGGATCTGGATCCCACCTGGGCTGGAGAACCTGTGAAGGAAATTTCCTGATCCACACCCACTCTCCTGGGATGAGGTTGTGCCCTCCTTCAGGTGGTGGTCCCCACGCCTCCAGGACCTGCTCGCGGGCTCCTTGGGTGGCCTCTGTCAGCTACTTGCAATAATACAAAGGAATGGTTGATCCCTCTGAGGAAACCCCAGTCTCAGCACCTGTAAGAGAACTTGTTTCAAATTATTAAAGGCGGCTTTTGCTGCAGGAACCAAGGCAATCTTGTCCTTGTACTGCACTCCCCCCTTAAGCAGATCTGTTAAGAGTTGTGCTCACCCTGTAAAAAACATTGCACCCAGGCCCTGTTAAAATTCCACAATGCTAGACACAAAAGGGCCTTATCATAACTGCTTCTATTAGACACTCTAAAGCTGAAGCAACTCAGACTTGTGGGTTTCCTCGTCAGGGGAAGCACTCAGAATACCATCAACATACTGAGTGATCACAGCCAGTTGAAGCCACGTGATACCCTGTTCTGCATAGTCATTCTTTGTAATGCATAATATTTCAACCCAATAGATCTGGGATCAAACCACCCATTAAAATCTGGTACTCGGCAAGTAAAACTTGCTGTCCCAATACTCCTGTGGCCTCCTGCCATCTTCCCATATACATTGCTCTATAGTACACTGTTGAACAGAGGAGTGAAACAAGCAGGACAGTAGTGCTCCAGTATCCCCTACAGAAAAACCAACACTCCATTAACAGTACATTTTTATCCACTGGACTGGGACAGACTTAGGGAGGCTACAAGGGATTTACAGGATCTAATCGTTAGGTAAACAGATTTTCTCACAAGACGTTATTCTCCCCAGTCTCGATTCTAAACCTACAGCGTTTCAGCATGTCTGGTTTCGAGACATTCGAATAAAACCAAATTGTTTCCACTATTGCAACTAATTGTATAAATTACAATTTATAATAATACAAAAACTGTTTAACTACTTTTACGTCCACCTGTACTGTACTTATACGTTTCAGACGCTCTTATATTTTCCAATCTCCTTAAGTTGATTTTCGTCAAGTCTCTGTAGTTACGTCTCTAGCCAGTCCCGCTGGCTAAACACACTCACACCGTCATTTAGTAGACCAAAACTCACAGTTGCACACATACATGCCGGCACACAAATTCATAAAACACACATATACATCGAGAATATATTTTTCTCTTCGTAATACAATGTGCTGTATTCTTGTTTTACTCCTACATGAATCATTTTAATTCCTGAAGCGCACTCCAGGTTCGCTGCATTTCTAATTTCGGGTGCGGTACTTTAGCCCACCGGTCAATATCTTACGGTTTTGGATTTGATCGTATGGGGGAAATCAGGGAAGGTAGGTGCGATTGCAGACCCCCTCGACGGGGTGCGAGACAGTGTTAGAGTGGCGCTGTCATCAACGGCACCAGCCCCTGCTACATCAAGTCCTTTCCCACTTCGAGTGAGAGTACAGACCTGCGGGCGCCCTCCCTCTAACAGGGGAGACCCTGATCCGTCTTTATCATACTCATACCAAGTGTTATCCCAATCAGACCCCCCTTCTCCATATGGCCACTGAGGGAATTGATCCCAATTATTTTCGTTTCCTGCCTGTTTGTTCCCCTGTGGGAGAGCAGGATATAACTTAGTCGCCGGCTGTAGCACATTAACCAGTGCAGCGTGACCAGGAGTTAATTCCTAATTCGTTTCTCATTCTCCTGTACTGCCTCTTTTAGCTTTTTTTTTCCGTATACTCTTTCGTAGCGAGTAAAGTATATCTTCTTCCGGGTATTTATTTTCCCCGTAAACACACTTTTAAGTCACATCCCAATTTCTTTCTTTTTCGTCATGTATCTGCCACCACTGGTGCCGGCCGTGCACCAGGGTGGGAGCTACATGCTTGTGCTTTTGCCAATCAATACTCATATATGCTTTCTTTACAGGCGTCTTCGCCCCAAATTCCCTCTGACAAACTCAGCTTTTTCCATATTTTTCTCCTTCTTTTCCGTCAACTTACACTTTTCCGATATTTAAACGGACCCTTCCACCACTTTCTCAAACCATCAGTTAGCGCACATGTTCGGTCTCTTTAAGATTTACTTTTGTCGTGTGTGAGGTAACAGCTCATTCAGTAGGGGGATGCTTTCACTTGAAAAACCTGTGCATTCCTGCACTCATTCAGCCAAGGGCGTCTGTTACCTCAGGATCTAAATGCCTCTCCGAGACTTTAGAGAGGACTTACACCGCACTGTTCACAGGTAAGAAACGAGACCTCGAAAACCCCCTTTCTTGATCAGTAATTCACCATCCCCAGAACGCCAGCATCGCTGCTTTTGCCCCGGGGTGGATTTACGCACTGAGCTCAATCAGGGCGATTCTCGGGTCCCCCAAATCCTGCCACTTAATGCCCCGCTCCCCACTATGAGGTGCGCCCATGCCAGTGTCGCGCGTGTGTATATGTATTTCACAAACAAGGAAAACACCAAAAACATACATACATATATCTCCTCCACTCCTGCTTCCTTTAAAACAAAAAAAAACCACGCCACGCCAATCTGTGCACGATCAAGGCGTAGCTAATCTCAGGACCCCGGGCGTAATTAAAGCCCACACCAATCCTGGATTATACGTGCATTTAATGCACCACTCAGCTCCAGAACCCCGGGCGCAATTAAGGCCCACACCGATCCCGAGCCACAGAACTCCGGGTGCAATTAAGACCCACACCAGTTCTGACCTTCAGAACTCCGGGTGCAACTAAGACCCACACCAGTCCTGAACTACGTGCATTTAATGCACCACTTGCTCTAGAACCCCGGGCGCAATTAAGGCCCACACCGATTCAGAGCCTCAGAACTCCGGGTGCAATTAAGACCCAAACCAGTTCTGAGCTTCAGAACTCCGGGTGCAATTAAGACCCACACCAGTCCTGACTTCACGGTAAGGGTCCAAAACCCGTTCAAAACTCCACGCGCAATTAAGGCATACACCAGCTTCGAACGCCTGTACACAATACCGCGGAACCCCTGCCAGACCAAATTCTGGGCTTACAGCAAACAACCCATTACATACACCGGTGCCTTCCCCGGGCCAGAGGAATTCAGAAACTCACGTTTACTCCGTCATCTCGGGCGATTCTCGCAGGGAGCAGAGATTTCCCAATCGGTCAGAGAGAGTCGGGACTTTTAAATAAAAGAGGAGTCCTTACCTCTTAGTTATGTGCGCGCTGACCGTCTCTCCTGCCGATGGGAAGTTCTGCGCCTTCTGGAGCATCCGCCGACTACGCCAAATTTGTTGTAACAGAAGAAACAAGGTTCTTGATCCCGAGATGAAGTGAAACAGATGAGTTTATTGCATGCAAGGAACAATAAAGCCGAAGTCTTGTTTCTCGCAAGAAACAACAAAACCGAAGTATTGTTCAACGTACTGTTACAAACTTTTGGGTTATATAGTGTTTTCTTCTCCGTTTCTGACGTCACTCGGTATGATGGTAAAGAGGGGGGTTCATGGTATTTGGCCAGTTTACGATGTTCTGGGCAAATGGTCAGTTTTAACATTACACCCAGGGGGGTTCCTAGCTGGCATCTGCAATCCTTATCAGTTAACCCCCTTTCCTGCCATAAACCCCTGCTTGTGACTTGGAAGTCTAAACCCCCTACAGAAAAGATTAAATTCAAACCCCCGTCTTCACATCTTTCTTCACATGCGACACAATTCTAGTCTGTAGTTCCAGGCAAAGGGTACAGGCATTTTCAGTGTGCTTTAGCTTTTTTTCTGTGCCGTGAGTAAACCATCTGGTAATAAGTTCAGTGGCTGTCACAAAACCCATAAATACTTAGCTCTGACAAAGCTCTGTTCATTTTCTAGAGTGCCCTTGTGCAAGAATAGGATTTCCAAAGAAAGGATAATAAAAACATTCACCAAGAACAATAAACAGCAGTTTTTTTCCTAGGAATTGTCCTACTAACAGTTTTAAAAATCTGGCCTACACAGACACAGTTACACTACAAATTTTTTTGTCACTTTATACAAAATGCTGGAACAATTCAACAAGGATAATACTGTGGGTTCGTAACAGGTAAGACAAAAACAACCAATGCATGTTTTAACAATACTGTTTTACAATATCCACAAATCAGAATACAAATATTAAATGATCTCTTTTCCAGGATGAGAGCAATGACTGAACTGCTCATCTTTGCTCCTTTCCTACCTAGGGGAACCAGAAAGGGGCAAAGGATGTTCCTTCTGAAAATGAAGATCTTAAAAATCTGATTAACAGTCTTTTAAAAAAATGAATAGCAACACTTTAAAATGATAATAACTAATTAAAATAAAAAATGAAACAAATACTGCAGCAATAGCACCTGATTACGTTAGGCAATCCCATTGGGTCCTGTGTGTTTTCAGGTTGCATTCAACCTCGTTCATGCAATTATGTTGTAGTAATTGAGTTATGCTTCGTGTCTGAGGTCAGTGAAAGAACAGGCTGAATCCAGAACACTGTTCACACAAGGTACTACAGAAGATTGAGGAATTACAGTACACGAGACACAAGTTAGGAGTTCTTTAATCAGAATTCATTAAGAAATTGCAGCTGTTATTTTAAAGGATTTCCAAATACAAAATGTAAAAGAAGACAACTTACTGTTACAAACACCTCTGGCACCATTAGTTGAGGCTTGAGAATCGTGAAAGCCTTCCTCCAAAACAGGCACTGTTAGAGCTGTTCACTTTTTCACACAGCAAACCTGACAGTACTGACTGGACAGTCCCAGTCTCTATTGCCAGCTGCCCAGAACTGACAATGTCTGGACTGTACAACTCAAACCCTTGAGTTGTATCACTGATCTATTTGATTGACTAACAAAACTCTATTGTAAGCATACAATGGAATAAACGTATTACTTGTTCCTTTACAATGGAGCTGCCTTTTCTCTTTATCATGGGTGATAGCTGATTTAGCTGTAGATGTATAATATTACATCAGAGAGAAAAAAGGGAGGCGTCCTGTCTGGAGGGAGAATATTGCATACTTTGTTATGAGTAAAGAAACCTGCCTGTGGAATTTATGCAGTTTACTGTCCATACCTCACATTATTGTGGGCATGGCTGCATTGAAAGAGGACGGGCAAAAATCAGGAGATGGAATAACTTCTCCCATTCCAGCACTGTCCCTAATAAACCTTCAGCCATACATGACTGGAATCCAGGGCTGCACATTTCTGGTGCAGCTCAGCAGATGCCTTGTTCGTCAGGTTTTACAGCAGGATCTCCTGCAGAGATGCAACCCCTGCTTGACACGTTTAGGTCTCCCTGACTGCGAGAGGCAGGAAAACAGATGCTGTGTCCTGGAGGAGACCCAGCTCCTCCACTGTGGGTTGCACTGTGGGAAGTATATTCTTTATTGCTCCTAGAGACTACAGTCAACATCCCAATACACACAATCACAGGGGACAGACTTCTGTGGCTCTGCACAGCAACTACCAGCCTCACATGCACAAGACAGGCTTGGTTGAAAAGGCACCTGCCAAGCACACAGAAACATGAAGGTAGGCCTATGCATGTGTCTACACCACTGAGTTTGCCTGCAGATAAACTCACATGAGCATGCAAACATACAAAGAATCCTACAGATCACACAAAATGACAGATCCAGACACTATGGTTTCACACCTTAAAATGTTGGCTCTAAAGCAGCCAAGAAGATGTGTTGTTTTAGAGATCTGGGACTTGTAACTTCTCCCATATCTTCAGGACATGTGATTTGGATGAAGAGATGAGCATGAGATTAAACCTACTGTATATACAGTATTCTCCCTTCACCACAAAAAAAGCACAAATTCTCTATGTGGTCAGAAAGAGGAAATTTAGAGGAAACTGATTGAAAGCTGATGTCTGGATCATGTAGGTGGGTGTCTCTCATTTGACGATTGTCAGTTAAGACCCACTTCTCTCAACACAATATCAAACCAAGTCATCAGTTTCTTTTTTTTCAGTTAGATTGAACAGGCTACCCAGAATAGAGAGAGCTGGGTCTTATTTTTTAGATAGTTCAACACTGACAGCTCTACTTACTGTGTCAGAATAATTTACTGCTATTAAAGCCATCATTCTAAAGGACATCTTAAAAGGATGACTCATGAAGGACTACATGGATTCTACACAAAAAAGGGGGCTTTCACTCAATCTTCCTGATGAACTATGATCAAAATGTAAACCTTGAGCATCAGGGTTACAGGAATCCCACAACTGACAATGTGCTGCACGAGCCTGATTTTCCTCAAAGCTGTGACACCCTTATTTAAACCATTTTCTTATCTCACATCTTGAAAGAGAAGCAATCACTGAAGCAGATTATTTAGGGGCTAGTTTCACAAAGCACTTCAAACTGACAGCCTGCAAAAGCCAGCTTAATAGTACTGAGGAAAATTAAATGAGAGGAAAGAATATATTTAGTCTTTCAACCATTTGAATAGGTGAGCTGATTTGTACGAACAAAAACCCACACCAATTTGAAATACTGTTCAGTGAAAAGAAGACTGCTAGAGTATTTTTTACAAATGGCTTGCTAAGTGCTAGAGGAGCTTTTGTGAGACTGGCCCCAGATCAGCTATAGAAAAAAAAAGGCATTATAGCAGTGCACACTAATTGCCAATTCTGTATAAGGCTAGGGTTGTTCACAGAATACTATACAGCGTTGTGGTTGTGAATGGTCGTAATAACTCTCACATTTCATACTCCACCACTTGCAGGCCCAGCTAATGAGTCAACATCTCAGAGACACGTTCTCAAAGCTGGCTCTTTAAACCGTTGTCCTAATGCTGTGGACGACAGCCTGAAAAGCAAGGTTTTGAAAATAATCAAAAACATTTCAATCTTTTTTTCATGGCAAAATTCCAGGATACCTTCCAGCACGTTAGCATTTTTTTTTTTTTTGCTTTTAAATAAAATAGATTCTCACCATGTAGTGAATGTTCCCCACTGGTTTAATAAAGACTTGCTTTTGTTTTTAGATTTGTATTATTAGTTTTTTCTCACTTCATTTGTGGATTCAATTCATAAATGAAATTAGTAAAGGAACCGTTTTGGAAGTGTTGCATGACTCGGACATCTCATGCAACTTCAGGCCTGCAGAACTGAGGAGGTTGATAGGTTATGCATTTCATTGATACCTAGCATGTTCGAACCGATGAATAATAATAATAAGAGTATTAGCAACCATGACTGAAGCTTGAAAAGACCAGTTGTAAAATGCAGTTACATCTTTTATGTTTCAGCAGCCCGGGGGGGTGTTTTGAAATCTGGATTCTTGAGTGTTTGCAGCCCAGGTCACCACCATAGGCACTGTTTTTCATACCCTCGAGCAAGGTGATCTTACTTCAGAATTTGCACTGGTTTTGCTGGGTTTCAGTTGTGTTGGTGGGTAGCCTTGTGACGCGCTGGTATCCTGTCAAGGCTTCAGGGAAGGGGGGGTGTATAATCTCCCCCAGGCCAGAAATACCGGGATGAACTCCAACGTGATGAGTAGCAGAGCTCATTGTGCTGACTTACCTTGCCTTCAGCTGTACGAATTGTCCTTTTAAATCACTTCCCTTTGAAAGGCTTTCAAACTATTTTTCAACATGTGTGTTTCAACATGCACAATGTAAACCTCTAACATAACACATGTGAATCAAATAATCGCTCAGCCGCTAGATCGATTTTAAAGAGCATGGAACTGGGAGAACAGATCACATTTTTAAAAAGCTGCTTTGTGTAACTTTAGATTTTTATTTTTCTATTTTCTTACCTTCCCAAATAATGAAGTCCTGCTATGAGGACAGCATGATCTGTTTCTAGACCTCTTCACAAAGATTTGAAAGAACTTCTCTTTGGTGCCAGATTGGCTTAGCTCAAAAAAGCTGTGTTTCAGGTCAGAAGTTGCTACATTTAGTATTCAGTGGGAAAAGTAAAGTTTCTCCAGCTTCATCTCAAAGTTGTTCTTATATTTCTTTTTGGCTGATATACTGAATCAGTTCAAAAGAATCTCTGGAGCAAATTTTAAACAATACTTTTTTTCCAGTAGTATTTCATTGAGTTTGCTGGAAAAAGAACCCAGAGGAGGAGATGATAGGCTAGTGTTTTGGTTGTCATTTTGGGGACAAAATGGGCTGCTTTAAGGAAAGACCATAGAAATTCTGATTCATTGATTTGTTACTGTGAGAAAGCTGAAGAGCAGTGGAAAGGAAGAAAGAGAGATCCTTTAACCTATACGTTCCCAATCAAATTCCAATCTAGGAAATTACAATTACATATTCTGATACGTCTCCTGGAAAACACAAGGATAACAGCTACTTTTATAGAACTATGTATTCTATGTTAAAAAACAAAATTACAAATAAATGCAACAACTTTCTTCTTACCAGAGAAATTAGTGTGTTAACACAGTGTACTTGACTAAGCCACTGTCTGTGTTCACCAATTGTACTGTAAGAAAGTTAGAAAAAGCTGTAACTTCAATTCCTGAACAGAAAATAGTAGCTCAGGAAGAGAGGCTTATTCAGAACATGAACAAACATGCTCTTCCACAGGTTGTAGTTGCACTTGCAGCCCGAATGAGTTTTTTGTCTGAATCTAATGATAACAGAAAAGGTTAGCTGTGTCAGGACTCTGGAGTCCTAAAGTTTGTTTTTTAGCTGTGTTCTTTTGTTTGAGTGGAAAAAAGCTGGTCAATGAATGTTTTTCATTCCAGCACCACGACCCAGCGTTTGAAATTCCTGAGGTGTTCGTCTAGAGGCGACAGTCAACTGACAGTCAATTGAAATATATTTCATGCTGAACTGCGCTGTGCATATGGATGACCGAAAAGGCGGACTAACATGAAGATCTGAAGATACTCTCCTTTCAGCTCCGGGTCAACAAGCCAAGAGGTTATTGGTCAAAACAAGCAGGAAGGACTGTTGCACTGTTCTCTCCACTAACACTTCAGATCGGCCCTGTCTCTCTTGCTCTCTTTTCATACATCCACTGCATCTGGCACCCCTACCTTCCCATTCAATTTCCAGCACATGCTTGCTGTGCAAATTGGTGTGAAATAAAGACAGAGAGAGAGAGGGAGGCAGATATAAAAAGAAGCAGGCAGCCGGCAGATTTAATCAATTGTCGTGCACACACAGGAAGGCCCGGAGGACACCTATCGTGAAAGGACCCTATTTAAGGCAAACTGTCTTACCTGAATAGACTTCCCCTCCCCTTCATTCTTTGTCTGCCTTTGATCTCTCCTTCATGTTTAATAGACATCAACTCCACTTCTTTTGTCCTGCATATAAATGGGAAGGGGAGTCTCTTTATTTGCCAGCCATGTTTTGTACCCTCCTCTCTTTCTATATTTAGTTAAGCAATGACAGAGGGTCTAACCCAATCTGCTTAACCCAGAGGTTTGAAAATCCTATTATAACCAATGACTCAAGTTTAAAATTAAGTTGTAATTACAGAGGGTTCGAAGTTTAAGAAAGCCTCCATGCTGTCATGCAATTTTTTATTTGTTTGATTTTTAGGAACTTGATCTGCGAGACACAATCTTGGCTGGCAATAAGTTTAAATCTTAGGATTCGTGTGCACCTTTGCACAAAAAACAAAGGAGGATTTCCTATAGGACCCTGCAGGGATTTCTAGTGCTGTCCTGTTGATGTTTTATTTTTATTTAGAATAATCTTTTATCACCCCATTCTAATTTCACTGTACATCTATACATGCTTTCATAGAAATGAAAGTATATATACAGTATCTACATATATATATAGAAATGTTCAGTACAGTCATTCATTATGGATTACATTGCTTTAACAATTTCATCTTTCCTATTGCCTGTTAAAGGTAGAATTCACTGTCCTCAGTGCATTTTTTAAATTTCTTTCTACTCATTTGCTCATCCTCTCTGAACTCCTTGCAAAAAGCAACAAGTGGAACTGATGTACTGCCTCATTTTCAGTGAAAGCTTTTCAACGAGACCTTCCTGTTACAATATGAATTTCTACTAAGGTCGCTAAAGAAACCTTAGCAAGTAATGGTATTATTGGTGCCATTTTAAAATGTTTCCTTACTCTCTGTGACATTTATTATAGGAATTTCAAACATCAACTGCTTTAAGGTTTTAAGAGATGCCTTTGATACTAATGTTATTAGTGAAACTATTAACACTGTAAATGTGTGGCAGCTGTAACTCTTTGAGCTTTATTGTAACAGTTTTAAAGAAAAACTACATTCTAGTGAGAAATATTAACAACTTTGTTGTCTTCCCCCCCCCGACAAGCGGACCCTGCTGATACGGGATTAACGCTAGGATGAGAGAGAGTGAGAAATATTAACGAACAACATTTGTTTACAATGTTTAGAAGGCTTTTTTAGACGTCCAGTAACAAAGGGAAGCATTGCGTTATGATGGTTAAGGCAGTAGCCTGACAGTTCTTGGGTGTAACGAACAGTTCTTTCCGGACCCTATGCGGATGACACAATCCGAAGAAGTGGGAAACACTAGGAAAAGGTCATGCAGGGATACGGGGCTGAAAACAGGGGGGCGTGTCCAAAGTGCGCTGGTGTACGGGGGAGGTGTGGCCGAGGCGAACAATCCAGAAGTAATCCATAGAGGGTATCCAAAAACACAAGAATAAGTCCATAGCCAGGAGATCCATCCAAACAAGGAATTAAAACCAGGAACCGGGTCGGAACCGGCGGACCGGGACCGGGCGCTTCCAGGTCCCGGACTCGCACGGTGCGGAAACCAGATGCAGAGCCAGGATGGGCGTCAGCGCCTGGCTTTTAAGGTGGGCTGGGAAAAGGGATCAGGTGCACAGAATTAAGTCTAAAGTGAAAGGGCTGGAGCACCCTTAAAGAGGGGGGACTATAATCGTGACATTGGTTCCTGAGTTTGGTTCTGAATTTCTGTGTTTGAGTTTGCATATTCTTCCTCCCTTCGGTTTGGTTTATTGGCACCTCTCAAGTGTTTGTGCTCTGTGATGGACTGATGTACCATAACCTTTGGGGGTAATGGACAGATACTGAAATGACAAGTTGTATTCTTCTTAAAATATGAATGATACTGTACATAGTTACAATGTTTTAACTGGTTCATTATTAGGTATTTAGCAAGGATATTTGAGCTAAAGTATGACTCAGATCCTGTCTTACAAACTTTGAACAATTTATTCAGAGAAGCTTTGAAGTGTAGATCTGGACAATATTTCAAGGGAAGAGAAGCTCCAGGGATTCAACTGAAAATAAAACCCTTTGGTTAAAAGCAATGAAGTAAAAAAATGGAATCAATAAAGAACAGAAGCTCTACTGATAGTGTAAGCAGGTATTTTGTATTCAATATAGATACATTAATAATGCATTTCTAGATAGCCCATTAGATTCTGTTTAAAAGTAATGAGGTTCTAGGCCTCTTGCAAATCCATTAACTTCTGGGTTCAGGAAGGAGGTAATGATCTAATAACATAATTCTGTGGGTTCATTAGGGCGACAAATTTGGTGATGTTAATAAAATTGCAAATATAACAATAAAAATAATGCTGAAAATGATTTGTTTTCATGGCTATATCACATCAATTTTGTGATTTAACATCCTTCATTTCTAAGTTACATTTAATCTATAGGTGCTCAATTAAATTGTGTTCCAAGCTATTAACCATCAGGGTTTCTGATGCCCCCCTGTAGTTTTTAGAAACCTGAAATATATACCTTTATGCACTTCAATGTTAATTATAGTATAATTTATGTATTTATTACCTAATTGTCACAGATTTGCAATAAAACCTAAGTTATTATCTTTGTGAAAGGAGCCAAGAAGGCTCATGGTGGCACCGAAATAATCCAAACTGGAATCTCGGGCATATGACATCATCACTTTATTAACCCTTTACAATTTCGTGCATTAGGAATTATCTTTTCACATATCCCAGCTTGCTCTCCATGAGACACACAGACAGGGAGAGAGCCCGGGGTCAGAGCACAGGGTCTGCCATTGAACAGCAGCCTTGGAGCAGTTGGGGTTAAGGGCCTTGCTTAGGAGTCCATCAGAGTAGGATTCCGCCAGCTGCGAGATTTGAACCAGTAACCTTCCAGCCACAGGCGCAGATCCTTAGCCACAGAGCCACCACCCTGCCTGTATGAGGGTGGGACAATCGCTTGTTTCAGTGTTGAGTCTCTTGAATTTCTTTGACCCATAGGCTCACTCACTTAACATCCACTCACTTTGGTGTGACATTATGCCAGCGCTGGGGAACCCGATTTCCCTCCATTCCAAACAAATGAGCTTCTTCAGAGCTTTCTTTAGCTGAAGACAACGCCTGGTAGAAACAAGAGGCACACAGCAAAAACCACATTACCTGGCTGCCAAGTCCAAAGCACATACCGATTCGCTTAAACCTGCATACTTGGTACTCTCTTTACTCAAGAACCAGCTTGGTCGTGCCGATGGTCTTTAATTTATTGGATATATCCTTCACACGCCCCTGACAATGCCTGTTTTTTTTTCTGATGCAGAAAAAATTAGGTTTGAAGAGAAGTACAGTGGTGACATTTTGCTTGGAGACTTAAACCACCTTTGTGCAGAATGTTGGAAGTGGCAAGTTTGCTTGGTTTTGAGTTCCTGGATTTCATTTTTTATGGTGGTAAACCTAAGCATTTTAGATAAATAGATAAATGTTTTAAAACTACAGGCTTCGCTGTGCATGAGCAGAAAAAACCTTTGGTCTAGAAGTTTCCTTTAAAAAGGCCGTTAACTGTGAACAGAAAGCAAGATGGAAGTCAAAGGTCCTAAGATATACAGATCCATACAGTACTGCATATAACATAGATGAATTAATAGAAGATATGTTCTGGAGAGGGACAGCCAGACAGAATGCACACCTCTCTACCTGCCACATTGAAGAGATGGGGAGAAGCAATCAGATGCTTGTTAGACCCCAGCCTCACAGGAATCACCGCTCCACACAATCCTGCGTGGGCTCAATGATCTAATCATCCACGCCCTCTCCGGCGGCTTCCTAATACCTGCCGAGCCCGTCTGTCCTCGCTCAGTGTTGGGTTTCCCTCCTTCAGAGCTCCTTTGTTCTCCGTGATGCTGCTTAAACTTCCCGCTGTGTCTCCCGGCTATCGAGCCTGTTTGCTCCGACCTTGCCTCCTGCTTTCCGTGTTGCGGACCTGTGGAGATCCCGGTGTGAACTCTGCCTGTCTACTCGGACTACGCCTCTGTCTACACCCTCGTTACCTCCTCTGCTTTTCTGACTATATCAGTGTAAACCCAGCTCGCCTACTTAGACTATGCCTCTGTCCACCTCCGCTGTGTATGGACCACCCTGTCGAACCCCGATCCGGACTCTCCTACCACCCTCTAGCTATGCTCAGAGGAATTCCTGCATAGGGTCCAGCATCGCCCCCCAGGAGAACATAACAATGCTGGTCTCTATACCCCATCAATGGATTTTCAGCGACAACTCATTGCATAATGAGATTTACTATTTAGTTAACATTACAGACTTTGCCATAGCCAGGAGGAGCGGGCAAAGAAATGGACTTTCCCCGCCCATTGACAGAGAGGACTCTAGGGTTGACTGTATGTTTGTGTCACAGCCCTATTACCCCTTTTCTTTTCATGTAGGCTACCATTCCCTGTGTTTCTCCCATATGTTTGACAGTTTTTATTTCCCTTTTTTTAAATTAATAAAAAATTGTGTAAAGAAATCTAAGGGTGTCAAGAGGCCACCAAATCCCCTGAGGATCAAGGGCAAAGGTGTCATCAGCCAAACTGAAAGAACCAGGGTTTTTCACAGCGGCTGACAGATGACGCCACATATTTCACTCAAGGCCACGGCTGAAGAGTTCATCACAGGGTCTCTAAAAAACAACCTTGAACACTAGAGAATTACATAGCTCTGGCCCAAAAGAATTATTCACTCAGTGACTGCTGTTGTAAATCCAGGAGAGGGAATTTTCATGAAAGAGACAGTTTGCTAACTGCCATTATTGATTTTTTTCCCCCGTTCCCACTGTTGCATTAAAAAATCTTTTCTCTTTGTGTTTTTCATCCCATCACTCCCCTCCCTCTTTGTCCTCACTGTGTACAGTCGTTGTTTTAATCAGTTCATAAAAATCAGCCCCGAAGACACAAGGCGGGTTTAGTTTTGGACTTCCTTTGAATGTTCTTCATCGAAGGACAGTTTATAAAAGGGTAATCAAGCCCAACTTTGAAATCTTTCTTTGCTTCTCTTCCCCTCTTTCAAAAATTCAGCAACAATCTGCACTGGTCTATGGGATGCGGAGCATAATATTTTCTTGAATCTGGAAACTGACTTCAGATCTCCCGTCCCCATGCACAAGATTAAAACTGCCACATCTATGAGGATACTTCAGAACTGTTTATTGGCAGTGCATTCATGATGTTACATTAAAAGGTCTAAAAATGATGCAATTGTCCTGAGGTAAGCCAACTGGTTATGGTTTATACTTAGCGGTTTATACAGCGGGTGGTGAAAACTGCCCAGTCCATCACTGGGGATGCCCTCCCATCTATACAGGACATTTATGACAGACGGTGCTTGAGGAAAGCTCTAAGCATCATCAAAGACCCCACACACCCCAGCTACAGACTGTATGACCCTCTACCATCTGGAAAACGGTACCGGAGCATTCGGGCCCAGACTACCAGACTCAGAGACAGTGTTTACCCTCGCACTATCAAACTATTAAACTCCCAGCCTCTCTCACTCTCACCCCACCTCTCACCTATGATCTGAACCTCACAGTGCCTTCTTTCTTACCAAAAACTCACACATTGAAATCTACCTCTACCTTACATTTCAAAAAGCTCACTCCTTAAAACTGTGCAGCGGTATGAGGGATCAATCAAAAAGAAATTGCAACTGAGTCTGTAGACGTCTAATTGTAGACACATCGGAGACGCTCCAGGCAGCCATTCAGCTGTACAAACGTAGACTTAAATGCTACCACCACCTGATTCTTTTAATTATCCATTCATTCATCAATGCCACCATGGTTGGCAGTGGCTCTAATGAAAATCCTGAAGATATCGTAGCTTATAGCTCTTCTGGAAATCCTGAATCTCTGGAAAACATTACCAGCATATTTCTAGGTCAATAAACCTGCAGATTTGCAAATATAATTTCAAAGATACCTAATCCTATTTTAAATAGAAGCACAGAGAAAATCCCTCTAGACTGATTTCTAGGTTGTTGGATGTGATACCTCAGTTTATTTGTGCTCTATCTAGACACTACTGTTAGCTTTTATGCTTAGAGTTAAGTCCCTCCATTGGTTTCTGCAAAATTCACAGGCAATACAATATTACTAAGAAAATCCTCTATACTTTTCAACTGAGAATCTTTTTTTGTTTCAAATTCTTATGCTAGAATAAAAAAAACATGTCTCTGTTCTAGTGAATATTTTTGCCTGTGAGACAGAGTAAAGTAAACATAAAAGAGCTTGTTCTGAACTTGATACACTGCTCATTTCTGCATGTACTTTCTTTTTAGGAAACATTTCCCTTTCACTGCTAAAGACTTGTACCTAATTTCACATAAATTGAATTTTTATTGTAGCTTTATTCATTTATTTCTACAGTTGTTTTCAAGTTGAGTGTTCTATTTAAAATGTTGAACTCAGAAGGGGCCCCAGGGCAAAACCTCTCTCCCAGCACATACAGCTTTAAGTCGGAAATAGAACAACAATTTCAAAAGCAACATCTTTGTGTTTCATGTCTTTTGCATGTTGGTGCAATTCTCTGGATGTTTTTGAGGATAGCTTGTCTTTAGCAGTAGGTCTTTGATGATGACTTGATGGCTTTGATGATGGCTTGTAAGTCATCATTATACAGTGGTGTGAAATATGACGCATTAAAAATGTGGCTGATCTCCTAAAGGTGCTTGCCTGTGCTTAGGGTGAGCTCTATGATCTTAGTCTGGGTCACGTAATTGGCCGACTGCGACTGAGATTCCCAAAGTCTCACTGAGTACCACTGAAGATAAAATGAGACTGGCTCCCCAGTTCTTTCTTGCCTCTAAATGACACAGTGCCCCCCTGCACTCTCCCAGGTACCTGCAGGCATGTGGTAGTCTGACTGTAGGCAGGTTAGAGGAGTCTGCCTGTACTTTGTCACTCTTCCATTTGGTTATAGATTTCGTAGCTGTGAGCTAGGAAAAGCATGTCAGAGCACAACTGGCTGGTTCTAAAATAATTGGTGAGTCCCAATTCCTGCAAAAAGGACATTCTTTATTGTGTGTGTATGGACAAATAGATTGGTTAGGTTTTAAAATAACATTTATAAATCCAGTAAAAAATCTCACTCAATATACAGTACACATCATAAATTGCAGAGCTAGAAAAAAACTGTCCTTCCAAATAAATAATATACTGTATACTGAGAGTGTAAAAATGCATTAAAACCTATATGGTGCGTAGGGGCAAGCACAATAATAATGAAAACGGAGAGTGGTTGTGAGCTATTTTAGGCTATAATCAGTAGCCTGTTTGAATATTCAGCCTCTGAGCCATTACTCTAATTTCTCTTCCAGATTGCACAGCGAAGAGAAAGTGACAAAACAGCAATGAGCATGGCAGGAATTTGCATTTTAATGCGCCTGTCGGAATCACTTTGGCACACTCGGTTTACAAGAGGCCAGCTGACCTCAGGGTCACCACCACGCAACCACTAATCGTAGCCGTCTTTGGGAAACAACATCCTGGGATCCCCTGGGAGCAGGGGACAAGAAGGGGACCTCTCCACGGCACCCCACCTTCTAGGTGATCCATACAGGAAGGGAGACATTACTAGGAGCTGCTGTCGAAAGGTATTTAACACATTAAGCTCTCAGGGTGAAGTGTTTCCTCATAGGAAATTCAGTTTAATTAGAGGGCTCTACAGTTCTCTGTATATGCCCACAATTCATTTTCTTATTTATCTCAGCTCTCAGATGAATTAATAGAAGATATGTTCTTTCCTTCTGAACACAGCCTTCTCATGATAGGCATGATAGGCAAAATAGCTGAAACCTTAGCAAGGAAACCGATTTAAAAGACCCAAAGTATCTCTTTTTTCCATAAAGAGAGGCTTTCAGCCCGATCCAGACCTTGGATTAATTTTTATAAACCAATTATTGGCAAATAATTTGCTAAAAGAAATAAACATCTTACAAGGCTCACAGGTGTCTTACTGCCCACAAAACATTACTGCACCTCAAGGCTACCTCACAAGGTATTTAGTTGATTTTAAAACTGTGTTAAGATGTTCGTTTGGTTTGGATAAAAAAAAAAATCACAAAAGTTAATAGTCCTATTCTTTAAAATGCGCCTTTACAGTCTTTACAAAGTATAATCTTTGCAGCTGAATGTGTTTTTCAGGCTAAAGTTTTGTTTTTACCTACCTGCTTAATTGTTAAACCCTTTGTATTAAGATTTAGGGGAAATTCTTGTTTAAAAAGAGAAGAACTCTTGAACCTGACGATACTCTGTATCTTACCAAACCAATGGCTCATTTGGTAGTTGTGTAGAAGTATTCATTTGCATGAAACACATGTACTAGAATTCTAGAACTTCTATTTAATGCCCCAATTAAATTGTCATTTGGCAAAGAAAAGTAGCACAGCATGGTAAGTGTTTTGTAAAATAGGTCCTGGCCTTCCTTGCTCTAACCCTGCACAGACTGCTTCTGTTGTCATGGCAAAGATAGGCTTCTCACTTCTCAGCGAGAGAGTGCTGTGCCCTCTCACAGAACGACACAAGGACACACAGGCAGTTTCTGTCAGCCAGAGAAGGCAAAGCAGACGGTGTGAAGACCTGGCAGATGTGGTGAATGTTTCTCTCCTGTGTGTGTGTGTGGGGGGGGGGCACCCCCTTCACCCCTCACTGAGTTACACAGAAACCCAGCCTTTTTTGGTCAGCTGCAGTCGGACTATTCGTTATTTCACTTCAGACAACTAGCATCCACTAACCTTGTTATTTGTCTCCCCACCTGGCCAGAGCATCTCTCATTATTACAGGACATTTTGAAATCCAGCTGTAATTCAATTCCCAGGCTTTTCTTCCCTCACAGCTTCCATTTTCACTTAATAAACCTCATCTGATGGCACTAGAGCACAAACAGCATTTCCTACAAATTTAATCTTTTCTCCAATTTTTTGTTTTGAATCTATTAAATTACATGTGAGGGAAGAGAAAGGGACAAAATCCTTAGGTCTGCAGAAACGCAGGCCATTATAGTGTCTGTAATATTTATTTTGTACATCCCTTCTCTAGCATAGTCCCATAACATCCCTTTAGATGCCACACTTTTTTAAGATGTAGCAGAAAATGAAGACAAAACAGGAAAAGTTACAGCCTACGGCTCAGAAATAGGTCTGCTAACAATACAGTCAATACTGTATTATTATGTAACTCGAAGTGCCTTATATGAGAATAATATTCCTTAATATTGTCACATTTAGTGAAGGTATGAGGATTTTTTCTCTTTAAGTCACTATGAAACTGTTTCCCTTTTCAACTAACTGAGGTAGAGGATAGTTTTTCAGACAGAAATATCTGCTCTGGGTACAGATTTGTGGATTGGGATTGAATGTGAAGAATAAATTCACTTTGAAGAAGCACAGTGTACTGACACACTATGTTCACTTTCCAACACCCTCAAGGTCAGTGAATTCTCTCTACTGTGCATTTCCAGATGCCTCTCCCTTCGCTGCTACAACATGTCATCAAGGGTCCTGTCGCTATCCAGCTGTAACCGGGATTCCCTAATTGGGAAGGGCTGGGATTAGTTGTTCTGGTGCTTGTGGTTGAAACATTTGGGACATTTACAGACCAGCACCAAGCGACACAGAAGGGATGGTATTGACAGAATGAAGCGCTGTGCTGGGTTTGTGCCAGAGATAATGCTTGGCATTTAAACCAAAAAAAGTCCCAATTTTATCGCGTCTGACCATAGAACCTTGTGCACCATCACTTAAATGCTTTGTTGCCAACTCCATCCAAGTTTTTCAGATGGGTTTTGTTTTGTTCCATACAGGACAGCAATATGGAGCGATCAGGATGTTGTTAGCTCATGGACATTTTTTCCCATCTCAGCCTTTGAACTCTATAGCTCCTTCGAAGTCACTGTCATCGTGGTGACATCCCTAAACAGCTTCATCCCTGCACGGCTGCTAGAGACAAGGTGTCTTGGTGGAACAATACACCTTCAAATTCCTAATGATAGAGTTCACTGTGTCTTTGAAATGTTTATTTGAAATGTATCTTTCTATGTTTCTTTTTGAAAGCTTATTGGTCTTCATGGTTGAATCTTTGCTTGAAATTCACTACCAGACTGAGGAACCTTACAGAGACAAGTGAAATCAATTTAACCACTGCTCCACACAGAAGCCATTCAACCAATTCTGTGACATGTCAAAGCAATTATGAGCAACTCAACTAATTTAGGTATGCCCTAATGAAGGGGGTGAACATGAATGTAATCACAAATTATGTTTTTCAATTTTCTTTGTAGGTTTTTATTAAAAATACCTACTTTGAATTGCATACTATACATCATTTAAAATTCAACAAAATAGAGCATCATTGTAAGGGAGTGAATACTTTTGCAAAGCATTAAATAAACTTTTTCCTGACACTGTTATTTACTTTGTGTGCTTTTGAAGCAAAACAGCAATTCTATACCACTAGAATGTGAAAATGGGTGATTACATTTTGGTACAAAGGTGTCATAATGTCACTATGGAGCAGATCACCCCCTCCCAGCTCATACTATATCATTGACCTAAAGAAGAAAGGTGCTGTGTTTGAAGAAAGGAAAACTCGACAACAAGACTGTTCAATTAAAATTACTGCTGTAAAGGTACTGGGAGCGAGGCTCCCTTGTGTTTTATTAGAACTGCTGTTCTGTGAAAGATGGGTGACCCCATTTTACATCATACCTAGGAGCAGAGTTTATCCGTGTTTCTACTTGGCAACGATTTTGAGCTGAGAGCTGAGAGGGCAGCAGTGAGGCCTAGTTACTCGTTCTCATTTGCATTTTGACAATTGCGTTTCTTAATTTATAAAATTGTTGCAGCTCTAACTGCACCCTTGCCTGCAGTTTTTTTTAGGATAAAGTGGGCTGCCATCTGTAGTGGCTAAACAAATAGAGAAGCAAAACTCTTCAAATTGCTCTACAGCATAAGAACTAGCGAAATAGTGCTGCTCTGTTATGCGGTAGTTCTCTCCTGTCTCTAGACTCCAGGTGTGACAGGCGGGTCTTACTTGGCACCAGGCCAATTGTAACCCCAGACAAGTTGCTACCGCTAGTGAAGAATAGCAGCCTGCAATCACAACTTATTGTGAAGCTGACGAAATATGAGGCATCAAAGCCCAAGAAAGAGAAGGCACAGGAGCCAGAGAAAAAGTAAAAAGGAAACCCCAACCTATCCCCGCCACAGTAATTAGGGTGCCCTTGTTAGCCTTTGCACATTATTTGAGCAGCCAGGCACTCAAGGTAGTCCACCATTGTTGAAGAATCTTGATAAAGATCCAGATATTTCAATAAAAGTAGTGCAGGAAACAGTGAAGAGATTATATTATCTAAAAATATAGGAAGGTTTCCAGATGACACAACAACATTTTCTTAGAAGAAGGAGAACAAAACTGATGAATATGAAAACTATTCATCTTTTTAAAAGACGCAATATGGGATATAATTTGCTGAATTTTACTGGATGGAAAAGCTGGAGGTTTAATTGTACACCAATGCAAATTGGCAGCCTGGGAGACCAAAAGATCACTTGAGGAAAACTTGCATCTTATGCAATCTTTTGTTATGTTTGAATGTAATGCAAGATTTCTTCTCTAATTGAGGATGCAGTGGGAAAGGGAAAAAAATTACCCAGTTCTCAGTTTGATCCTAATGCATGTTACAAACAATCTGAAAATGTGAGATAATGCAATATTCATGACTACTTGTGTAATTACATATTATACAAATGTTCCCTACCTCTCCCTGAGTGAAGTAATGAGATTTACTTTCTAGCCTCTGAAATAATTTTTAAAATTACTTGTGTTTTACTGCAGTATAAGTAGATTTCTGCAATGAACTGACAAATTGACTCATTACTGAACCTTAAAGAAAAAGAATTTAAACTGGACCCAGGTAGGATTCTCTCCAGTAGATAGATTCTGATTTTATAGCAATATCTGCACTGCCTTCATGCTTCAGATTGAATTTGTCTTATTGTATTCAATTTACATGTGATTTTATTTAAGCAATTGTGATAATATTACTTAACCCTTACTTTAAAATTAAAAGGAATGGGTATACAGTTAAAAATCCATTTTTAAATCCTGTTTATAAGAAAATCTATGTATCATTTCTCTTTCTTCAACGTACAGTATATACAACGTATGATCCAACTGAAAGTTATTCCAGCCCGGATAGAAGCTTTTGTCTTTGTCATCAGGTTTTCAACTACGACAGTGACAACAGTGAACCAGCTAAGATGATGTTGCTGGGTTTTTCACTGTTGTAACATGCACCAGAATGGTATAGATTTACACGTATCTGGTTAAGGAGTAAAGTTAATCATGGAAATACTATTTTTCTCATTTGTCATGTGTGTTGGCTCTGCAAGAGGTAAATAATACAAACTGGTGTGGCTGCTGTCTAAAACACGTTTCACATGCTGCAACCAAATAGCAGCTCACGTCTTTAAAATTGTGCACAATTGCAAAAAATGTTATGCATTTTGGGCCGTATATACAAAAATTAAATCTGTATTAACTTCCAGATCTTCTCTGAATGTACTGAGAGAGGAACAGTTTCCTTCTGTTTTATGAACTGAAAGGTTTTACTGTTGCTGTAGATCTGAGTTAAAATCTTTATGGATTCACATGGGCATGGTGCCACTTGTCATAATGTTTCCATTAGTTCATATGCTCACTAGTTTTATAAACCTTTCTCTTCACATTTCATCTGCTATATCTTAAATTGCATCTTTGCAGTTTTATTTTTCACATATAACATTTCTAAATATGAAATGCATAGAATATATTTTCTGAAACATATTAAGTCACTCAAACCTTTTCTAATAGTAATGTTTTAAGACTGCTGAGAAATGTCTAGGAGACATTTTAGAAGACAAATGGGATGTGCAATCGGTTATTGTGGCACACAGTGGGCTTGAATGTACCGTTTTAAGTAGGAACATGTGAATAACTACAGTATCTGGTCAGTTCCAGAAAAGGTGTAGGATAAAATCAAACATGTCATAATTAAATACAATTAGAGGAAATGATGGAACAAAGCCCGAAAACATGTTTAAGATGTATGATAAGCTGCATTCAAAAGGTTAGAACGTTGTTGTTTTTTTAAAGGAAGATCCAGTCGAATATCTTTTGGGGGAAAAAAGCATTTTGAAAACTCAATGTTCTGAGCTTTTGCAACCCTTTTATATTTGAAGCCCATGGGCACTGCAATCAAATCAGCAGAATGCAAAAGAGCGCATTTGTGTTTTGAGGGTTTGCACAGTAATGTTAGACTCTAGAGAAGTGTTGGTAAATTTCATTTTTTTCCTGTTGTGAAACTAAACACAACCAAGTATAGCTTCACTGTCATTTGCTCTCATTTGTGGAATTTTCGCTCCTTTTGGCGTGAAATGTCCCAGTAAAATTGACTTCAGGGTTACTAACCTTCCCACTCCAGAGCAAAGCCCATAGAAGAAAAGTTTTTTTTATTCCAATTTCCCATTCCTGGTAATCTCAGTGAAACTGTCAACGTCGGACAGCAGCCCATGTCGCTGTTGACATCTGACACAGCCGTGGGAATGCAGTCAATAAAGCCATCTAATTGAGTGTTACTGGCTGCTGTTTATCGACAAAATAAGACCGGGGAATTAGGCGTGTCTCTATCAGCTGCCTGGATTTGAGAGCAATCAGAAACCTGTCCAGTTTATATACATCAACGGCAGATCAGAATCAAAGCAATTTCAACTGATAATAACTCAGCCTGAGTTAACCAGACACCTTCACCTGCCCCTGTTGGATACATGTACATCAACTCTAACAGGTATTTGTAGACCCTATGTATCAATACGGTTTGCAACTTTGTGCGTCCTTTGTTCAACTTCTTTACACATTGTAGTAAGAATTCCTTACCACTTTGTACATGTCATGGTCTTCCCTTTGTGTTCCTTGTGACTCCTTGTTGCCCTTTCTGATTGTGCAGCCTATTCTGCTGACTAGCTTAATCAAATGTGCAGTGAAAAAGTATTTAAAACTTCTCTCTTCAGAGAGGAGGTTTCAAAGCATCAAATGCAGTTCTGTTTGGTTCAGAAGCAGCACCTATCTGGAGACCATTAGACACCTCACGTCTAAGATCATATGTAGATCTTGGATGTTAAATTGATTGAATATATGCACTGTGTATGTGTAAGTGCAATGCTTGTTTTTGTTGTTTTTTACTGCATTTTTATGTGGGCTGAACCAGAGCAAATTCCAATCAACTTTGTTGACATGGCAATGAAGTATTGGATTGAAACGTAAGGAAACACTCATGGCTGTAAACAACTAGTCTAAAACAGGAAAGATCTCCATTGTTTTACTGTGCTTCCTTTATCTCCATGTTATTGTGCATTTTTTCAGCCTCATTCCTTGGAGCCCTGGAAGAAGCTCCAGTGAGTGTTTCTACATGTCTAATGCACAAATGTTTAACTACTGTACTACTGTAGGTCTCGATGGAGGAGGTCTGATTTATTGGAGATTTGCTGAACTGTAGCTCTTGATTTTCAGAGTTTATCACCATGATAAAAGGCTGAAGTCTGCTTCACTCCATTTCCATGCAGTGACTTTTCCTTACATCTCCACCTCTGTTGCTTTTTGTACTGTAAGTCTCTGCCTCAGCCATTGATTTTATTTACATTCCAATTTCATGAGAAGCACCAACACCACGTTCACTGAACCTTTAGCATAACGTCAATTGAAGTTCAGTCATTTTCATTCAGAGGCTTATGACATTCTGGCAGATTTCTCTAGCTCAGGAAACTCAGTGGTTGCGTGGATAAAAAAAGAGGTGATAGTCCCGTGCAAGCACCTCTCTGGAGGATTCATTACCACCAATTATAAGTACAATCTCTACACGAGGCAGCAGATAAGGCTCCCATTGCACAGCCTTGACTATGAGCTTAATTAGTTACAACTGAAGCCATGGACCTATCCAGCCAGAAAAGCCCTAAATCAGCGAAAGTGCTATTCAGCAGGAATAATCTTATCTGCTACCCTTTCACTTCACAAGATTAACATTAAGAAAAGAAATAATAAAACAGATTGGGCTCTTGACCACCAAGAGTGTTTATTTATTTCTTTCCCAAATTCCTGTACAGCGTTTAAAATAAACTACCCCCACCTCCCTCTCACCACACCACCCCAGTGCTCCCTGGAATGGGTGGAGATAGCGAAGGAAGTCTGACGAGGCTCAGCGGTTCTAACAAACCGCATGGCGTGCCACCGACAGTGATAAATGAGCCAGCCAACCCTCTGATAATTCGTCACTCACAGGCAGAGAGAGGTCCATTAATCAAAATGAACATGGAGGCTTCGCACTCTCCCTATCGCTATGGCTACCTGCTGCAGCTCTCCATCTGCAGGTGGCTTGAGGGAATCTTTCACTTCATAATCATGGCTTCTCCCTGACACCACACAGACTAACTGCTACACTCCACTGAAGGAAGAAGCCAATGAGCAGAGTGGTTCAAAAGTGTGTTTGTGGTAGTGGTTATCCTTGGGTGTATCAAGTTAACAGTGTACTGTATATACAGTACAGGGTGCTATAAATAAACTGACAGAAAATACACCATTTTGCCTAGTCCATTTTCACCCAGATTCTGCTATTCACAGGCACGGTCACGGTGCAGGAGAGACCATTTTTACCTGTTAGAGAGGAGAGCAATGGGAGTGCTAGGAAGGATTGATTGCTCCAATCCGGTAATGAATCAGTCGGTCTCTGGGGGGAAGGTTCCCTGAAGTTGTGTGCAAATGTGCCATTTTCTATAAACCGGCATTTTGTTACACAAATTGTTTTGTCTCTAGAGGGTATCCATTATGCTGCTTATATATGGCTGTTGGTATAATCTTGTTAAGATGCAGTTTGAGAAGTTACAGGTTGTGGAAGTCAGTACCCAGCCTGTTACTGTAATTAGATTTCCCCTGCTACAGTACTTCATTAACTGTATTTATTCCTTTGTATGTTTCTTTACATACAAAAAGGCACTCAATGCAAGTATGCAAGTATTGGAACCAATAGCATTTGTTGTATTTTTATTGTATATCAGTATATGTGGTGGTGGTGGTGGTGAACAAAAATATTTATAGCTGAGATGTTGATTGGTTTCCTTGAGACACATTTCTGCTTTGAATGTCATGTTATTTATCCCACGTTGTGTGTTTCACAGAACTCAATTAAAGACTAACATTTTGGGGCCTTAGACTGGCAAAAGAAGATGAAAATGCCACCAGCATTGGCCTTTTGGACTCCGCATAGAAGCACTTTGCACAAAACGTTCTTTTTGAATTCTTTCAGCCTGTAATTTAAACCAGCTCGTGTTCTGTTTTGCTCTCCTCTAAGGATTTGAAGAACACACACAGGCATCCCCAAAACAGCTTTTCCCATTTTTTCCCCAACACAACTCAAACACAGAGGCTCTGTATCTGTCACAAAGAAAAGAGCAGCAAAGAGAAGAGATGTGAAGCTTGGTTGAAAAAAAGCAAGGGATGGGACTGTGAGACAAAATCCAACATGAATCTGCTGCTGGTGGGCTGAAAAATGTTTTGCACCTTAGCCACAGTGTCTCTCCTTGCACACAAATGCCCCTGTTCCTCCCCCAGCCTAAATCTCCCCTTCAACTTCTGCAGCTCATTCCTTTCACTCATTCTGTTCGTGTGCTCTTCCTGTTCAGACTCCAGAAGACACTCCGGCGTTCTGTCCCACTCCCTCTCTCTGGTGTGGGCAGTAAGACGAAGAGCCTGCAGACAGCCTTGTTCATTGTGCTATAATGGGCACTGGAGGCTCTGAGAACGTCAGACTCCACTGTTCTTCTGCTGTTTTTTTATTTCCAGCCCCCCCCCCCACCCCACCCCCCGTCTCTTTTACTTTTTTTTACTTGAGGCTGATTTGTCAATGGAGCAGACAAACCTTCCCGAGCCGAAAAGAAGTTACTGTGAGCCCAAGTTCTCACTTTCGTATTCCTATTGCATTTCTTCTGTCTCCACAAAGAAAGATCTTTTTATTTCTTTTTTTTGGGGGCTGATTGAAAATTGCTGGAGGCAGAGAGGGACAAGTAGATTAATTCCACACTTTCACTCCTCCATGTTTAAAATTGCCACGCGTGCCACAACTTTGAAACATGAGTTTTTGGGTGTTTCTGGAAAAAATAAAAATGGATAGAAACGGATCCACTGAAAGTCTGTTGTAAAGAACCTCCTACACATTTAGTTAAAGAAAGCCCTGACATGAGCAAAATTCCCTGGAAAATATAGTAATTAGCAAAAGTGTAATATCACATTAAACAGAACACCCATCATGCACAACTCACATCAATACAGACAGCTATACTTTTGCTCATTACCATAAAACACAATTTCTCCCTGAAATTTCCTGAGACCTACCGAGCAAGTCCATCTGTCTACGTCTGCCTATCTTCAAATGCCAGCTCATTTTTCAGTCTGAATTCTACCAATAGATTGAAATGCAGCTCCCACTCATAGTTATGCTTATCCTCTGCCAAATGCTTTTTAACCTTGATGAGAAAAAGCCCGAAGTCTTAGAGATTTGCGCCTCAAATGCGCATAAAGTAGTTGCAAAGCAATGCACACGCAGAGCTCAGCTCATGGTTCAATCAAAGGCTCCTGTGCATTTTGTGTCATCTTGAAGGGATTCTCTTTATCAAATTGTTTCAGGCTGCCGTCCAGATTTCATTCTTATTTTTCTCATTATTTACTGTTTCTCATTCTTCTTTCATTTTTTCTTTCTTTACCACACTCTTTATTCTCATTTTGTTCTCACTAGGTTCCTACAGATGGCTGTACACTTATTGCATATGTACCTCCTCCAACAATGTCAGAGCTTAATGAGAAGACCTGGCAGACTACCGAGCCTTCTCTGTCTCTTAAGAATGGCCAGTGCATCTTAATGTTGCTGAGAATCTCAAATGAGCGATTGCAGTTCCTGTCTGTGTGTCTGTCTGTCTTCATCTGCATCCTTTGAGTTCATTCTTCCCCTCTCAGAGTTAGTGCAAACTGGATAATGAGTGAGAGAATCCAGGAATGTATTTTTTCCCAGCCCTAAAATAATGATCTTCTCCCAGCAATTCTTACACAACAGGTATTTTTCCAGGTTGTCTCTCAGCTAGAAGCTGGCAATAATTGTCCAGAGCTGGCAAGTCTAGCAGCTTTGGAAAATTATTTTTCTGGCTTCATTCCTTTCGGATATGGTGCTTCGAATCAATTTTATTCAGAATTTAAGTTGGAAACTTTAGATTAGATCATATCTCTGCCACCAGCAGAATAAAAAGTCAAGAATTTCATTCCCCAAAAATCTTCTTTATTACAATAAAATGTGCCCATTATTCAGAGAACAAATTGTATATGAAAAAAGAAAAGTGATAACAAGAACTTAAGCTAAAATACTTTCTTTTCTTGGCACAAAGCAGATATTATCCTACAGCTGGAATCAATCGAGAAGGGTTAGTGAGAAGAGGAAGAAGAAATAATGTGGATGGCTCAATCTGAAACTATAGTTAGAATTGGTGTCAGGGGGAATACAAAATATATGAGGGGAACTCTCCTCTATAGTAAGTGAGCTTCTTCCTGAGAAACAGAAAAATGCCATGCAATTCCAGCAAGGGAATGTAGCACTGGCTCTGCAATTGAAGAGCAGCTGTTTGAATTTGTACAGCATGGGTAGTTTAAATGTTCTCATTAGGTCATGCAAATAATCAAACATAAGGCATTTATTCTGGCCTCTTGTGAAGACCTTTTGCTGCCAGCTTGCTCCATGATTTTGACTTGTATTTTCTAAAATCTTAACAGTTTAAGCAATAAACTTCTGCCGAAGACCTAAATGTGAAAAAATGAACACCTGAAGAAACAGCTTCTCAGGAACAATAAGGTCAGGGAAGAAGTAAAGGGGACAGTTCCCATTAGGAACTTTACCTTCCATTTGTCTTTAGAAAACGGTCATTTTCTAGAATTAGGATCTGTGACAGGTACACAAAGGGAAAACATTTTGTTGTATCCTGACCAGTGATATTACAGTGAACTTATGCAAAGAAATATCATCTCACCCCAAGAGCAACATTTAGGAAATGTAGAATATACCCCAAAAGTGAACTGTTTGAAATGAAGATTTAAGATCTTAAGCTTTGGACTTAACCCATGCTTTGGGTTTGAGAAAGGACTTCCCTCAGCATATGGACTCTCATAGAAACCAATGGTTGTGACAGTCGGTGGAAAGACTGGGATATGAGGAAGGACGATGAGTTCTTTTTGTTGAAGAAAATGCCATATCTATACCCTGATGATTGGTAAGTGTTGAAGGTTTGTCTTTCTCAGAAAAGTTTACAAATCCCTCCAACATATGGTGTATGATTTCATGACTGTGTGTTTCATATGGTAACTCAAGAGCCACATCAAGGCCTGGGTCAATCCATTTACCACATAGTAATCTATAAATCCTGTGTTGAGTAAATTATATCTCTTCTTGAAAAAAATTGATATTGTTGGATGTTCTCTAGGCCTACTGAACGGTCAGAGGCAGGTAGCACATCTGTGGATCATGCTTCGAGTGGCACCAAATACATACAACACCAATCCCACAAAATCATACCTAAAAAATCTGTTTCAAAAATGTGGAAAGCAATAGAGAGACGTCCCAAATCCATAACACACGTCTAAGCCCAGACCTCTTTGAGTCTTTGGGACGCGCAGTTTGATGGCAAGATGGCAAGACAATTTATGAATGGTGGCAAGTGATTTTTACAACAGTCCCAGCAAAGAGGGCAGCAGAAAGATGAAAATATTTAACAATGTCACTAAATTATTCTGATAAAATTCCAAGGTTCTGATTAAAAGATGTTCTGTAATGTCAACTTTGGTTACTTCACGTTCTTCCAAATTAGGGACTGCCTTCTGACTTTTTTAACTGAATTCATTGCAGAGGTTATGAAATATGTAGAGGGCGTTTAATTCCAAATGTTCTGAGCATAACCAATCCTGTTAACTGTAAACCGTGCTGTACAGCACTTTTGCATATATTAATAAAACTGTCATCTGGTTAATGGAGCCTTATCTCGTTAGCATGTGCTTAATTTGCCACACAAAACTTGGAGATTTTTCTCAGAGGCACATCAGGGGTAAAAAGTGTGGAACCACTTCACTCTTTTTAAATAATTTTTTAGTCCTTTTAATTTCCCTGAAATGATTTGGCAGATTCCCATTGCATTCCCACTCATTTTTAAGGAGGCTATTTTGTTTCCTTACCCTGATAAGTGTCACTATGTAATTGTGGTAAATCACTGTATAATCCATGGAAAATTAATATATATATATATGCATGCAAAATGAATGCTTGCCTGCAAATTATGATTTTGCCTGCTATGAAGTGATAAACTTTATTGAAGTTGGTTCTCAGTAGTATACTTATCACCCCAAAAGAGGTTTATTGAGTAGTACAGGTTAATATGTATATATAAACATAGAAATCTTCAAAATAATACCCTAGATTCAAGAGAAAAACTAGAGAGGACACAGATAATGTATGTTTAATGAAGGATAGTTCTCCATTCTGTCAATAAACATCACTATCTGCAAAATTGTTAAAGGACCCCAAAACTGGATTTAAAAATACCCTAAATACCCAACAACTGGATTTGAAATCTCACAATATAACAGCCCAGTGATGGCTGGTGGTCCTAAATTTAATGAGAAAGTATTCCGTTTCTCTTGCTATGAGGAGACAAGCATTTTCTTCTTGTTGCAAGCTTAAGACATTCAGCATTGTGAAGCATACATCTCAAAATATTTTCAACATAATGCCATACAGTTAGACTACCATCAACAGCAAAAAGCACACTCTGGCAATAATGGCCTCCAGCACCATGATATTAGTGTCACCAAAGCAATGGTCTTACCTTTCATAGACTTTAGCTATTCCTTCATGGTTTCTCCTGTAAACATCTACTCTGTCACTCAAACAAACAAAATGGGAATAGTTTTCTAGAATGCAGAGGGTGTTTGCCCATATTGCCATGCAACCTGCAGTAATGAAAGCCAGTGATAGTGAATTGTTGCATTAGATTTGTTAGAACAACTGCAGGATGTCTCAAGTAAGAAAAATCCATTCCAAGTCTAACAGGATAGCAGTCTTCAGAAAGTAATAGGCATTCAAATGGTAAATAAGAACATGAGAAAGAACAGTCTTGGAGATCTATGTAGTACTTGATTTCATGTTCCAGGCTGCCCCGGGTATGACTTATTGAGTTAATGGGTTTGCCGTGAAACACAATTAATTGTAGCAGCTGTTGTTACTGTTATTGCTACTATTGCATGGTAGCAATCCCTTAGATGGTCTCTTAGCTGTGTCAGATGATTGGCCGAATAAACCTTATGAGTTGGTGGCCCTGCTGGACCCTGTTGATCGTGGATGAGTGAACTCTGGAGGCTAACTAACAATATTTCAACTGTCAGCAACATTCCTAAGGATATTTTACCTCTCCTTTATTTATACAACTGTCACTAGTGTAGTAATGGATATGGCATTTCTAAATAGATTCATTATAGTTACCACTGAGAATTATTGATTATATAGTAAAATATAAAAATTGTTTTATCTTACGATTTCCGAAGTAAGGTGTTTTATAGGGTTTATTTAGCAGGTTCTGTATGAATAGAATGCAATAGATACAAAGTACTTTGGCAGTAGGCCAACCTTTCTGCAACACAAAGTTAAAGTAAAACTTACAAAAAATATTTGAAATCGGTGTCGTAAACCATCTGGGATTATTGATCTTTGGTGTTTTCATTTAGATTGAGCCAAAGAAGATGTAATAAAGAAATGATTTTCTGTTTTCAGCTCCCTGCACTTGGGAATCAGTTTTCCAAATGTTCATCAGTGGGCTTTGCAATTATGCACTGGCCAAGATTGAGATAACAGTTTCAAATTGCACTTGAACACGTCCCACAAGTACGTGGCGCAGGGCTCCAGAACACATCGATCTTTCAACTTTAAAAGTTTATTGTCCGCAAGCACTCTCAAGCAGGTAATCATTCAAAGAACATCTTACCACCTGTGCTGTCAATGAGTTAATATATTGGTGCGGTAATGTATCTACTATGTATATTCTATACATCACCCACGTCTCTGTGAGTCAGTAAATAACATATAGCTTCATCTGCAAGAGTAGTGCAGTGTATTTGTCAAGAAAAATAATGAATTGACCTGAGTGTAAACCAGTTTTCTTGTGTATACACATTCATCTGCTTCCACTGTTATCACACACACATACACACACACTAAAGATTCAGTTGCCTGTGAAATATTCAAATCAAATCTCAGAATTTAGGATTTTGGCAATGTTGATAAGGCTGATAACAGTGTTCTGTGATGAAAGTAAAACCCAGGAGGACATAGTGAGGAATGAAGAGAGCAAACACCAACCCTGTCCAAGTTCATGCCACTGTTAGCCATTTTGTGTCTAATGATAATTTAACTGTTTTTTATTATTTGTTTTTTAAATAGGAAGAATGATATTCTCAGATGTATTAAAGAAGCACGCCCACGCCAGCACACTTTAATGAGTTCTAAGCTGTTAAGATTAAAATGTGAATAAATAAAAATGCTCTCCACACTGCAGGAATGAGGATCTTGGAGTGCAGGGAACAGATTGTGCTCTGTAGATTGACAGGGCAGCTGGTCTCTCACACTGAAACACAATTCTTACCTCCTGCTGCTTCTAAGTCAAATGAAACAGGTAGCGGCAGCTTTATTAATCTAGGCCTCCCTCTGTGTTTGAATACAATGTATAAACACTAGAGCATAAATCAATTTGTTCTAGTACTGTTTTAGACCTACAGTACATCTATACATTATGCCATTGTAGATATAAAAAGCAGTACTCTCCATCACTGATGGTGGTTTACTAATCCACTATGATAAATATTATGTGCATTTTACACTTACAGTATATGACGATTACATTTTCTAATTTTATTGAACTCTTAGCTTAGTAAGGCACTGTTACAATTTATAATGAGCTGAATAATGTAAGACACAGGGCTTGAATACTTAATTCTGACTTCAGTAGAATTGCATAAATCAGTATTCAAGCTCTGTGCCTTAAAACAATCAATTTTATATTACTTTGTATATTTTTATCTTTCGCACTTTTTTTAATGTTTCTACGACAGGCTGCTTTTACTAAATCTATAATCCATCCATCCATTTTCGAACCACTTCATCCAATTCAGAGTCGCAGGGGAGTCAGGGTATATCCTGGCGAGCAATGGGTGCAATATGGGGTACGTCTTGGGTGGGACACAAGGCCATCGCAGGGCACACACAGACACAGACAGTCACACACTCACACCCGGGCCAATTTTCCCAGAAACCAATGAACCTACCCGGATGTCTGGGAACCGTGAGAGGACACCAGAGCACCCAGAGGAAACTCACCTGAACACGGGAAGAACATACCAACTCTCAACATCATCATTGTTCAAAACTAGTATTATTTGCTAAATGCGTAAAAATCTATTTACATTAAATTGTTCATTAATATGATGGTATTAACATGAACTTGTTATTTAAAACATATTAGCACTACATTGTCAATTGATCAAATATTTATATAATACATGAGGACATTCTAGGTTTTGTTATTACTGATGATATTGATCATAAGTACTGGGTTACTAACACTACAGATTGCTACTGTACAGTTTACTTTAAGCATGTGAGTGCCCTGCGATGCTCTTGTGTCCTTGTCCGGGGTGTTGTCTTGCCTGCGTCCTATTCTTGCTAGGAGAAGCTCTAGTTTTCTGTGACTCTTTTGGGATACTCCAGTTACTGAAAATGGGTGGATCCACGATCTTTGCAACTCTTAATCTGCAATATCTGTTCCTAGAAAGTAAGATTAATAATCATAGTCCAGGATCTCAAGAAAATGCAGATTTGCCTTTTTCCTCAACTACTTCAACTGATTGCATTGTTGCCTTAAAGTGACATAGGGAGATCTTGAAATGTCTCATTTGTCAGACATTGAGGACATCATCTGAAGGAAACAGAAAAGCCCTAATTCGTGTGTGATCACTGGTCCCAGGCAAGACAGAGTAGCTTGATAATTACCAGCTTTGTGCTCAAACTACTCAGAGCCCATTAAGCTCACCACCCATCCCCGTGCTTCCCTTCCCTGAACTTATATACTGTACCTGTTCTTGCCGAAGTCAGGTTTTCTATTCAAGTCAGTCAGCCCAGCTCCATCCCTCCTCTTGTACAGAAGATGATTCATTTTAACATTCATACGGGATTCATTGTAGCAAGCTAGGGGTATGACACCTTTTAATATCCAAGTGTAGATTCTGAACGAAATATAAAGCAGGCAAGCCAGGGAGAATTCATTACCTGGGCCCTTTTCCTCTAGCACCAGCTGCCACTGAACACATTCCATCTCCTAGAAATTGAGCCCTTGTCCTATGCATATATTGTAGCCCTATTACTCTGTCAGAAATAATGGTTTCCAATGGGACCCGCTGCTCTGCCTTGCTTGCTTGCTCCTTTCTGGAAGAAAAATCTTTTTTTCTTTTTTTTTTTTAACCTTCATTGCTTATGCTGAACTTGATTTAAAATATGCCAAAATAAGTTTCTGTATGAATCCCTCCCCCCTTCTCCTTAGCTCAATCCATTTGTGCACACCCACTAGAATGCAATGCATTACTTTATGTGGGGCACACTGATTTGGTTAAAAAGCCCAGAGGGTTGCAAACCTGCCGTGTACTGTAATTTGCATGGCAGGCAAGTGTGTTGTTCTACACAGTTCCCCCTGCTGACAAGGCTCACTGCCTGCTGAGAGGCCTACACCCGATCTCCAGGAACACAGTCCCTCCAAACTTGAGCCAGTCTTGCAAGGACAGGAATGATGCACTGATTTTCTTTTGCTTTCCAGGCTAAAGCAAACCATCTTTGTCTGGGTTTTAAATGTTGAATGAATATTGTACGTACGGATTATATATGTGCCTTTGATTTAGTTATTCCAAACTCTTATCCTTTGACTAGAAATGTTGCTTTTCCTTAAAAGGATTCAGTTGCTTGGAAAGATATTAGTACTGTTTGAAACACAAGGGTGTTGTTGGTCTTAGTAAAGCTGATCACACAGTTGATGAAAGTTCATTATAGTAAAGTCCATGAGATCTCAGTAAGCAATATTAACATGTGCCATGTTTCTAAGCACATTCAAGTCCATGTTTAACCGACTGTAACCCACTTAGTGTTTAATAATAATGTAATTTCATAGCATTTCTGCTTTTTTTAACAGAAATTTAGACTTATTTAGACTTACAGACTTATTTAAGAAAAACACTCACATCGGCAAGCTTAATTGAGTTCTGACCTGCTAAAATAATGAGAATAAAAAAAAATACACTCCACACACTACAGGAATGCGGATCTTGGAGTGCAGAGAACAGATTGTGCTCCTGAGATTGACAGGGCAGCTGGTCTCTCACACTGAAACACAAATCTTACCTCCTGCTGCTTCTAAGTCAAATGAAACAGGTAGTGGCAGTTTTATTAATCCAGGCCTCCCACTGTGTTTGAAAACCGTGTAGAACACTAAGGCATAAATGATTTTCTTCTTGTCGTGTTGTATGCCTACATACAGATGAATATATGCAACTGAAGATGTATGTATTGGTGCTCTACACTGCCAGCAATGTTCACAAATTAATATGGAGTTGAAAATAAAAATATCGGAGGGATGACAGCAGTCAACACTCTTCATCTGTCATGAAGCGTTCTTTCAGGACCCTATGCAGACAACACAATCCAGGGAGGAGTGAGGAAAACTCTGGGAAAAAAGCATGCAAAGGTTGGAAGGAAAAGAGGGGGCGTGTCTATGGTGCGTTGGTGTCCATCTTCCAAAGCTGAGCACAGATTGGCAGGAAAGCCTGGCTTTTGTAGGACGGGGGCAGGAACTGGAGGCAGGTGCAGGGAATCAAGAATAAAACTAGGAAGGGCTGGAGCGTCCATAAGAGGAGAGGTTTAAGAGCGTGACATCATCAGCTGCTGTAACTTGTAATCATTGCTGACGTCATTTTTTAAAAACTAGACATACCATATGGAAGAATTTTCTCCTTTGCATTCATCGTTCGCACCCCTCCTGCACCCACATCTTTGCAGAACCCCCTGGGTTAATTTGGCTCAGCCAAATTCAATATATTTAATTCTTGGGTGTTATTCCTTGTCAATAAGTCAAAAAAATATTGCTTGTTGAACATGTGACAACTTTGTCTTCACTAAGTTTATGGAACAATCAGCCTAGATAGTCACTGCAATGATCTATAATTAAATTAATAATGTAAGACACAGGGTTGGAATACATAATTCAGAGACTCTATAGAATTGCAGAAAACAGGATTAAAGATAGTTACTATTTTCCCAACTTCACTTTATTAGTGTAAATCATGTTATACATGAGGTCCACCCAGTACTATTCAGCCAAAATCTTTTTCTCTTGCAGCACCAATCATCAAGGGTGTTTGTGAGCAACTGAGCTCTGAAGAATGGAGCTCACACCAAATTATACCCACCTTTCCTGCCTTCCAGAGGGAATCATACTCACAAGAGCCCAGATGTACTATTTATGCTCCTTACTTCTAGGATTTTTATCTATGTCCGTCAGACCGATCTTTGTTGTTAGATGGCCTGTATGACAGATCATGCAGTGCCTGGACCAGCTCTCGTTACAGTACCTTAATGGCGTTAGAGGTTTCATTTAGCTTATGTCTATGCATCTGATGTGCTCTGCTTTTGTGTCATGCTCTGGAGGAGACTCTGCATCTCGTGGGGCCTAAAATTGTTCTCTTGGAGTGTCATCTAGGTCAGTTATCCTTCCTTGAATCATGCCTTGGCCCATGTGGCTGTGGAGACTGGTTGACAGTTAGGGTGCGGACTAAACTGATATTAAAAAGAGAAATGGCCACGTTGTCCCTGCAAAGCCCATCTCCTTGACTGTCCCCCTCCTCCCCCCCTTCTCCCTGAGGCTACCCCGTCTTCACTCTCTGTACCTCTCCCGCCCCCCGCTGGCAGTCAGATGGCACAGACTCAGCCTGTGCCACTGCCTGTCAATCCTACACCATGCCAACCAGCTGCCACCCTACATGCCTGGAATAACAATGAGCCCGGAAGGAGAGGTTGGTATGGCCCGTATGTGGGCTGGAAATTAAACTTTCCACATCCATTATACGTCTTCCATAACAAAATGTGCTTATGATAGAATTGCTTTGGCTTTCCATATGCCTTCTTTTTTATCTCACTCTTGATGCAAATAATTTAGATTTTCACTGATGGTTTGGTGGCTGGAATTATGATACAGTATCTGCCTTGAGGTCCTGCTGGTTAAGCACGCTTATTGAATTCCCACGATTAGTTTTGATCTTCCTGATACGCACCTCTAAAAAAGTTATTTTCCATATCCCAATACATCAGCTGAGGCACTTTACCTGTACCTGAGAAATCCTGCACTGTAACCCAGTGATTGGCACTGTTTCCTTCTGACTTGGATTTATTAAGCATACTGTATTTCTCTGTCTCTTTTTGCTTCAGTTCTAAAATTCTAATTGTAGTAGTTCCCAAGCTCTAATTATTAGTTGACAACTTTCAACTGTCCCTGAGTTCAGCTTATTTTGATATATGTCTTCCTATTAATTTAAGATGCAAAAAGGTCTCTGTTAGTCCGAGCAGCATTCCAGTCACTAAGCCAATTACCAGGAAACATAATCTTATTTTTTGCTTATCTCTAACTGCGTCTGTGGGCTGCAGTGCTTCCCAGTCCCTCAGGTGTTACATCAAGACCACTCAGTATGCCTTTACTTGTGTTGTGCTGTTGGGGGAATATTAAAATGCTGTTTATGTCTTTCCCCGGAACCTAATCTATGGAGCTGTCACATTCATGGCAGTGTGTTGGTTGACTAAAGACCTTTGTATACAATGCATTCACTTGGTTTCCCAACCTTGCGACAGAACTAGTGTGCGGTTTGAAGGAACAGTAATGAAGTCTCGCTTGTGCAGTCTTGGCATATGTAAGTTTGTATTGAGAAAAACCAAGGCCAGACCTATATAGGGCTGAACAGACGTGGCATTACAAGTGTCTCTAAAATTAAGTAATATGAATATAGGAATTTGGGGGAAAGCAGCTAGTTAAAAACAATTCCTTCTCTCTTTGTTTTCAGAATTTAAAAAATAGTTACTGAAGTAAACATTTCATCAGATGCTGACTAGTACCATGGAATGTCATAGTACTGGTTATCACTACAGCCTCCTTCCTTCTGTGTTTAATGTTGTCTGTCTTTTGTAGTGTTTGCGTGATCACCTTATTTTTAGGTAGGGTTTCACTGGGCACATCAGTTTCCTAGCATATCCCATTTACATGTACTGTAGCTTAGGGTTGATTGACTAAGAAGGTTATTCGGCCCATTGTACCTATTTGGCTTCCAGTAGCTAATAGCAAGAGACTTGGTAGCACACTGCCTGCTCAGTGGTTTTAGAAGAAAGGTAAGAAGGGACATAGGACGACAATTAGAGAAGAAATTGAGGCTGCTGGTGGGATTTCGTTTAGTTTTAGTTGTTTAACTCATGGTATAAAGCATTAGTTAATACTCCTGTTGGTGTACTGTCACACAGAAGCAATACATGTCTCCACAGGATTGTAAATGCCACTACTAAGCAATGCCAAAGTCCAACTTCAAATTAAAATGCTAGCCTTCCATCTAATTTAGATGATCTAGCTGAGTGAAATTTAGGACATACTGTAGATCAAGGGAATTGTATGTGGATGAAGGGAAATGTAAATTATTTTTATAGGTGAAACAATCAGTTCAAATCACAGTTAGCACAAATTAAAATCCCATCAATGGGTTTAATTTTGCCGATTAATTTAGTTTTTTTGCAATGGATTTAATAATTGTGTGTGACTATAAATATGCAATGGTTTGGGCAGTAATGACACTTTCATTAGAGATCAGTATTCCACAGGGTAAAATAGCCCTGTTGATCACTCCTCTTCAGATGGGCAATGGCACATTATCCCGACACTTTAGCATAAGCACAAATCATGACCGTGGAATCGAAGGATTCAATCTGCATAAATATGCATTTCAATAGGCAAGGTGTCACTTTCAGTATTTACCAGTTTTTTAGTTTTAATTATGCACTTATCAAATATGGTAAATTATGTGACAAAAATGAATTCTAAAATCACAGAGGCTAATTTTCTCAGCATGTGTGCAAAGCCTGGAAAAAAAGTGTCATTTTTTGTCAGAATATGCGTCTTTGGTAAAATGGAAGAAATTAGTTTCTGCAGGGATTGCTCCTCACGAGATCTTCAGGCTGGAGGATTACACAATATTTACTCCTAGGCAGTTTTGTAAATGATGTGAAATTATGATTTGAATAAAATAATTGAATAGAGAAAACCAAATATGAATGACAAACTGAATTAATTAACTAATGAATAAGGCCCAGTTGTATTTTTCAAATATGCAACAACACAAAAGTACTCTAACTGCCAATAGCTGCAATACAGGGTTTCACCAGGTAGTTCATTTCTTATTTGAAGCAAATGCCTTTGTGGCCTGTCTGGCATGATATTGTTCATTGTCAATCACTTAAGAAATATATCCAAAGAAGTTAAACAGGAAGCTATGATTTAAAAGTGCAAAACCTTTTAGGCACCAGTTGTAGTGACATTTGTAATGTTATTGCAGTTGGTATGACAGTCAGATTGTGAACTCCAAGATTTTGATCGCCACTATGTAGAAATTATAACTGCACCATGCATGTGCTTATTTACACATTATCCAAACGTCTTTAAAAAGATTTGCTGCCACTTTCCCTTTAACAGTAGTTTCATGCATCATCATTTCATAGATGCTCGACAGATCAATCCACGAGATAACAATAACATTCAAACAAACTAAAAGCCTGTTCCATTATGTAGATTGCAGTCGTAATGCTCACTGCTTTAAAGAAAGTCCCTTAGAAAATTCTTGACAGCTTGAATATTTTACAGGTGTGCTTTATTTGTTACTTTTTGAATGGCACTGTCTTTTGCCATTCCCAATAACTGATTTGTATGCTTAAAATAAATTGTACCTTTTTCCTGGGCACAGCAATAACTCCTGGAAGAACGTTGCTGGGCTGTTTTATTCTTTTCACTCGTGAGAGTGTAGTTTAATAAAAGGGAAAAAAAGCCACAATAATATATTTCTTTCCAATAGACAATTCCCTCCAGCTCTTCAATTTTTCTTAAAGATAGACAGTACATCCATTGCTTGGTTGTGAGAAACCATTTACAATGAATGCTTAAATGAGGACAGTTTGTGGTCCGTAGAGACTTATGGGCTGAAAGATTTTTCTTGATGTAAAATATTGATATATGATAAAACAGAACATTTCAGAAGACAATTCTCCTTAGCATGCAGAAACGTTCCAAATATTAGTAGCTGCAAAGCTTCGCCTTCCCTGATTGAAATACTATATGTGATGCTCTTTCACAGTTTAGATACATTAGTACATTTGTGTAAAGACATCAGCTCCTTAAATGAATTACTCCCCTGAATTCTCATCTCCACGCTGTGTTAGGACAAGCCAGGCCTGAGAGGCATTTTCGGAGGCCAGACTATCCCAGAAGTTCAATTCAAAGTCCCCATGCATGTTTCCCTCCACATTACATTACATTTCTAATCTCTCCCACTCCCCAGCTACCTGCGTCTCTTCTCAGTGTTCAATTGACTACACATCAATGTGGTCGCTCGCAGTCCTTTGCTGTCTTCTGTTTTAAAATCCTTTAGAATATAGATCAGAAAGAAGAAAAGAAAAAGAACTTCATGTCCCTTCATGTACAGTACTGTAGTCTCAACACATCTTCCCGAGGATTACTGCACTCAGTAAGGTTAAACACTTTGTGTTCATTGTCATAATTTCCCTTTTTGTAATAGAAAACTGTGCAGTACTGTATTTCTGGTTATGCTCTTTAATCATTTGACATATTTCTGTTGATATGCATGAGGTATTAGGTTAGCCCATTGCACATATATGGAAAAGGAAAGCTCTTTCCCAGAATACACATTTTCATTATCCATGTACTGTACGTACAGTTCAGGAATGTCTCCCAAATGAATTAGGAGGACTTGGCGTGTTGAGGTTTTAAAACAGGTGGGTAAGGGTCGATCCACATGACAAGCACTCTCTTGATAGCACTGTTCTAGCCATGCAGCTATGCCTGGGGTAACACAGTCATGACAGCTTTTATCCATACAGTATAACTGCAGAGAATCCCACTGGTTTTTAAGGATTTTGTCTATTTTTCCTTTGCTGGGAAAGTGAAAAGGCCACAGACCCCCCTCCCCTGCTGCAATAAAGTGAAAAAGCCAAGTCACCCATTTTTAGCTTAGGGGAAAATGGTTACTCTAAACATATGAAATTCAACATTGGACTTGAGATGTCACTACAGTGAGGAGCCTAGGCATGTTGTATTGTGACAAGTTTTTAATAGTTCACATAGCGTCAGAGTGATAATGTCTTCTCCCCTGTAGTTCCTGGTAGAGGAGGAAGTGTTGTTAGAAGTCCAGTTTTCACCTCTGCCATTGAAGAGTTCCTGGACTAATGACAGTACCATGAGCAAGATCTTCGTGATCACATCCTCATTCGCACCCTTGATGAAGCAAATTGATCAGGTTATTTTGCAGGGTCTCTTTCTAGCTCATGATTTGAAACATGCTGAGTTCAAGCAGCAGTTACCTAGGAAACAACTCTTAGCCCGGGGGCATGTATTAAATTTGTCCAGTTAATCAAATAATTAAGCCAATTAAATAACAGAAAAACTTGGCTGGAATGGGCAGCAGAATACACTGTAGCCCTTTGGGATCCAAGTTTGATTTCCAAGCCATATCCCTCATTAAAGATGTTCAAGTAAGTGGCTGTGTCAGCAAGCGTAGGCTGCAAAGGAACAGATACAGGTTAACTCCATGCTGAAAGCTAAGGAAAAGATACTCAATGTTTCGGTTGTGGAGCCTTCTTCAGGTATGAGGTAGAGAGGCAAAGTAGCAGATAAATAAGGGACAGGAATACAAAACACAGAGTAGGTTAGGAGGGGTGGAGAGCAGTGGGGAAATGGGCATGAGAGAACAGGGAGAACAGGAGGAGAGGTTTTGAAAGCAGAAGTTTGCCAACGAATGGAGATAGAAAGAGATGAGTCTGTCGTTGAGAGAAGGGGGAAGGTGTGATCCAAGCTGAAGGATAATTTAAAGCTCCAAAAAAGCCTGTTCTTCCCGTCTAATCATCCAGGTGGATGCTGCACATTGGTGGTGGTGGAGGGGATCCCCATTACCTGTAAAGCGCTTTGAGTGGAGTGTCCAGAAAAGCGCTATATACTGTAAGTGTAAGCAATTATTATTATTATTATTATTATTATTATTATTATTATTATTATTTTTTTTTTTATTTTTTTATTTTTACAGGACACTCCCCACTGCCTCTGTAGAGTTCTAAAGGTACAAGGCCTGCCTTGGCTTACACCCCTCTATGTGATGACCCACAGCACACTGAGAGGGCCCTTCCCTGTCTTCAGCAGCGTCCCTGTATAGCCTAGACAAGGTGCCCGACCCCCGAGTGCCGTGCAGACTGTACTGCGGATGTGTTAATGGAATCTCCTGTGTATCACTGGCTATGCAGGCACCAGAGCCATTAGTCGGGAAAGCTGACACTCTGCTCTTCCTTTTTTTGCCATTCATTATTTTCCATCTGCCAACACACAGCTCAACCGGCGGTCATTCATCCGCTCATCCCATCACTCCTGACACTCCTGCTTCTCTCTGCCAGGGAACAGTGGCAGCAGGACAATGCTTTGATGATGAATGCGCAACCATGCTCTGAATACCATTAATAATACATTGTCACCCTAGGCATCAGTCTTCTTGTTTGCTCACCCTTTCCTAGTATCTCTCTCTCTCTCTCTTTTTCTTGCTCTCCGTCTGTGTCTCTCAAGCATGCACGCATGGTTCTGGCTCAACAGGTGTCATTCTCTTCTAATTGCCTGAAAAGGCTGCTAATTGGAAGTGTTTTGGAGTTTTATCCCGGATTTAATTAGCCTCATGCATTTAGTCTCACAGAACGGCTCCATTGGCATTAACGACTAGCTGCTAAGTGATATGAATTGTCAACAGTTCATCCCCTTTGCTTTCCTGTACAGAATATTGAGGAGAAGCATTTTCAAGCTGATCAATCAGATTGTGCTGCTGTCTCCCTCAGTGAAGAGACCACTAGCGGGTTGGCAGATATAACTGTAAGGTTCATCTGAACGGACAGCTTAGCTTTATGTTAGCAGCTCGTTAGGCCCTGTGGGTTAAAAGAATGTGCTAAGACCAAGAACGTCAGCCAGTACTGCTGTGCTAACTTTAACAGCCCCTGAATGACTCAGCCAGTAAAGACTCTCACATAGATTGCAGGATGCTGCTGGTTCAAACCCTGAACTCTCCTGTTAGTTAAAGGTGGCCGGCCTATGCTATGGACAACAGAATCCACAGTTCTAGCACTGGCAATCTCTTACCAGTGGACCAGTGTACCAGGTCCATTGTACAAGGGTCCTCAGCTTGCTGTACAACAGCTTGTTATGGGATGTGCCAAACATCTGCCTAACATCTGCATCACCGATGCGAAGGGTGCCAGTCCCTTGTGCACTGTGCTCTAACTGTTCTGTAAGTTGCACATGGCACAGAGTCTGTTGTGTTAAGCTATTAAAAAATTGGGCAAATTCTAACAGATAGGACATAAAAGACAAATTCTTCTATAAATGTGTAAAAACAGAACCCGCAGAACATTAACTCATAACAAAACAACATGCATCAGAAAAGAAGTGTTTCAAAGAAGTGTTTAAGCTTATCTGTACACACGCACTGGACATTCATCAATACCTATGATAATTCAGAAAATCCGTGAGCAATATACTCACTCAGCCTATAACTAATACCCTCATGTTTTTTTTCAGAACTGAAAGAACAACTAGGAATCAGTATTCATGTCTCCTCTCTGTGCCATGTAATGGCCCGTGCAATGCAAGATAGACAGCACCAGCTTTTGTTGGCTGGTGCACAATGCAGAGAGGACTTTCAGCTGCACCAAAGTAAGACAATAAAGCAATCAAACTGTATAAAAGCCCTCACATTATGTCATTATTTGCAGACAAGTGCCCTGCAGTGAAATTGATGGCTGCTTTGACAGAACTGAGAGGAGAATTTGGGTGTGTTTTTGTTTGGGCCCATTCACCTCCGTAGACTTCTGAGTGGCTTTGCATGTGCTGTGAGCATGTTTATCAAATTCCAGGCTTATGTTCACCCTGAAGGCAATTCCTTGAAAACACTTAGCAGCCATTCTTCATTGTAATGGGATTTTCACTTTGCTCTTACGTCCAATCTCAAGTGTGCAGCAAGCACTGTTTAAGAAATCCAACCGCAAACCCATATGTAGACAAACATACAGAGCTTAGTGGCCAAGCGTGATATAAACAGAAGACTGGTTTGCGGTTTTCTTCATGCTTGAGCTCATTCTTTCCTGTTGGTAACATATTAGTCTCTCTGATATTGTGGGAACAATGAGCCTCAGAATCATACTGAAGAAATCTTAATCAATGTGCAGAAATGGTGCAGTGTGTTGCATTCATTAAAGATTAAAATACAAGAAGATCAGAGAGAGGCACACCTCAAAGTAAATTCTTCTTCTTATTATTATTGTTGTTGTTGTGAGGAAGAGGAGTTGAGTTTACCATTACCACACCTAATATCTGCATACTGTACACGCACTGTTACAGTGTTAAAAATAGGCTCCCATACCTTCTGTGTACTGTTTAAAATCAAAATGTATCGTATTTGCTTTTGCTATGTACGGTACCTTCAGTTCTGCTTTCACAATTTGCAAATCAAGGTTTCATCCCTAAGAATGACTAAGCTCCCCAAGATAAAAGGTTTTCAGAGCACTTTCATGGAGAATTTAAATTAACATGCCTTGTTTACTTCTTCATGTCTGTCCTCAGTGGCTCCCTTTTGATTGGAGTTCTGAATCATAAACATTAATGAAACAGAACAGAATAGAGCACGCACACACAAAAAGGCAAACAAGACAGTGTGCACTTGTGTGACGTCTTGCAGTGTCTGAGAGAGAAAGAGAGAGAGACAACACGCATTATTGTAGTTGCAGTGCGTGTGTGATTCAATCAGTATGCATATCACAGAACTAACGACCACGACTTTCCTCATTAGTAACCAATACAGCGGTCTCTAAGAAAAAAAAGGGAAAACGAAAGCAAAAGAAAGCGGAGGACTGAAGATGAAATGAAAAAGACAACGCTAGCAAGGTGCAGTGGCGGGTTACAGGACCACCACAGTGAGGCAGTGAGGAAAGCAGGGCTGTTATTACAGGCTCAGATATATTGCCAGCCACTGCCCTTTGCCGAGGCTTTGTGACTCTGAGATGGTGATTCATGTCATTGTCTGTCTCTGAATTGATTACTGCAGAGCTCTGATTGCCGAGCTGCCATCTGCTAGCCTATCCAAATTGCGATTTGTACAAAACCGAGAAGCCCCCGTCTTCTAAGACCCTCCTAAATCAAACTTGCACTCTAGCCCTTCTCTCTCCAGACAAACACCACGGCACTCAGAATTGATTTTGAAATGTGCAGTGTAATGCTTTTGATGCCCGTGTAATTGAAGGTAAAAGGGACAAAAAAATAAAAAAAATATATTACCAGTTTCTACAGTGACCTCGGGGCAATCTCTTTTTTTCTGTCTTTTACCTTTTTTTCCCCCACCTTTCTAATATTTGTAAAGTCACCTCTATCGTAAATTAGGCTGCTCAATAGCTGTACACTTGCTTTAGGGGATGACATAGGTGTTCAAAGAGCAGGTTCATAATGCTGAAAGAAATATTCTCAGGGGCTGAAAGAAATGAGGTCTGTCAAACAATTGGTTCAATGAGGCAAGTCGAAATACACAACAGCGGTGACTTCAAACAAGGTAAATGCAAAAACATTTTTTTTTGCAGTAAAGAATGGATACAGATTTTCCTAAAAAAAAAAAATCTTCCCTGCAAGTTGTAAATTATTTGAATTTGCTGTCTGTGTTTCTGTTAGCTACTGAACAGCATCCATAGATTGCCTGAGATGATCCCACATTTATTTCCACAAGGGAGAACACGGCATGTTGATTTTGACATTAGAGAATGGAATTAAAAAGAAAGCAAGGCTGCCTTTGAACTAGAACTAACGTAATGCATAAATGTTATTTACACACCTTTGTTATCCTTTGTGTGTTGTTTAATATGTATGATATTATGCTATTATGCTCCTAACAAAACCTTTTCAGTCAGAAGAAAAATCTATTTAGCAATATCTACACCAGATTCCCAATGGCCTTTCTTTAAAACTTCCAGAAGCAGATGGACCTAGTGCTTCCTCAATGCAAACAGGTGTCTCACAATCTTTTGTGGAGAGTCACTAACCTTGTTAACAAGCCCTGGAGAGCGCGGGGTTTCTCAAGCAGCAATGGCAACAAAAAAGAAATTGATGATTTCACAAATCGCTCCTGTCATCATTCTGAGTTCAGGTAAGCAGACATCCCCCAGGGCTCATGAAGAGCCCAAACAGAAGCGTAGTGAGCCGCGGGCTTCTCCAATCACGCCAAGATTCGAACAGAGACAGGCCGCAGCCCCTCTGCCACCGCACAGAGCAAGAGTCAGCCAAGCAGTTTGTTAAAAAAAAATACCAGTACCTCCTGCCTCGCTGGGCCTCGTGCAGATGAGAGGGTGTGCTTTCCGAACCCCAACACAAAGACACGGGAGACACAGTCCCTTCTTCGGCCTGCAGTACTGATCCATTATACCATGCAATCTTAAAAAATAAATGTGCTCTGCAGGAAGACATTTCATTATTTGTCTTGTTCTGTGTGCAGCATGGCAGAACAGAGGCAGCAGCAATGGAAGTTGCCCTGTCACTGGGTTTGATTAATTTCATACTTTAAAATGTCAATATGACACAAAATTTTACATGCATGCACTACTTCCTGTAATGTTTTTTTTTATTGTCAAATTTTGTTTTTGGAATGTTGAAGGAGGGGGATGGGGAGGGGGGGGTGATTATGTTTCTGACTATAAAGAAGGACTGCATGGAATCTTGGGGCAATTCTGATCTTCAGCCTGTCAAGCTGAGCAGTGGTACTGAGGACCTCCATCGCCTTGTTCGGTAAGGAAAGCTGTGGGCTGTGGCAGCAAGAGGTTTCTTTTGTGAGACTGTAGCAGGGCTTTTCAAATGAGACTGGTGTCACAGTGTGGGTGGCTCCCAACATTGCAGGGTAAGACTGTGACGATCAAATGCAGGTCGTTTGTGGGCCGCCTCTTCTCAAACAGTCAATTCCATAATAGAGAACCTGTTAGACTTTAAATAAAAGAAAAAGATTTTGGTGATTAAATCTCAATGTGTGCAATGAAAGATATTGTCCCATAATTCTTCTGTTGCTGGTGGACTGCTGCCTAATTGGGTGGTGTATTAGCTGGGATAAAAGATCCCTATTGAAGGATGAGGTTGTGTCATCAGTGTGCAGAATCCAGAGGCAAAATTTCTGCTGCAGTATAACAGGCCTCACTGCGGTTTACTGCTGCACGACAGTTCCATTTCAAAATGCAATCTGCAAACGCACTTAATGTATAAAGCGGTTTTGCTATGTCGACCTTTGCTACAACTAAATTCTGGCCATCTCGTTGGAAGTATACTGAATATGACATTTAAAATGTTTGTTTGCCCCTAATCTGGCAGCATTTCATCTCAGAATAGACCAGACTATTATGATTCTGCAGAAAGCTGTCAGGCTTACAAACCTTTTTGTGGCAGACCTAAATTAAGAATGTCGAGATATTGTACAAACAATTCTGGTTCTCTAAAGGAAGACGACTTTGTTGTCTGTAAGCAAAGTATTCAATCAATTCATTATTATTCAGCTCTCATTGCAGGGTCAGAGGATGAATCTGCAGCTCAGTTAATTCATAAAACATGCAGGTCATGCCTGTTGAGTGGAGTGTCATACTTCCTTTTGACTATAAGTGAGGACTTTTTACCAAGTTCATAAATATGGGGTGATTACACCCAGGACAAGACAGGAGAATAAGTAGACGTACAGTTAGTTTTGCTGTATATTATCTGAATTTCATTAGTTATAAGGCACCATATCTAAATGAGCTCCTATAGTGCATCACGAGTTGTGTGCACAGACCTGCCTTTTACTGTTAATTTCCATCAGACCCTATCCACTGCATCTGAACAGCAGCAATTTCTATTTCTGAATAAGAACCCTTCCTTCTAGATCAGTGGAAATCAATTCAAATCATGCCTTTCTCGAATATAATTAAGTGATTAACACCTAGAAATTCTGCCACGCACATTTCTGTTTTAACGTAAGCCTGAAATGTTCATTTTTCATGTAGAAACTGATTGATGAACGAAGGTTATTGACTCAGTCGAAGACAAAGTGCCGAAACTATAGCACACTGCAGAAATAGTAGAGCCTGACCTTTGACGATTAATTCTGTCATGTACAGTAGCTTGCTTTACTAAGCATGCCTCTGTTTTTAACTTTTATTAGACCCCATTGCAGGTGCAACTGCTACCTAATAATTGCCTCTTTTTTTTCTATAATCTTAGACAATTGTATTTTTTCTTTCACTGGGAAGACTCTTGTTTAATTATCCACTGTCTTTCCACCCCATTGATTTACATTGTTAGCTCTTTAATTATACAATTCATCACCTTTTAAACATGAAAAACTACTTAAAATTCCTGGTAATTAAAGCTCATTGAAGGATAACAGCACATTTTAAAACAGCTAAGTAAATTAGGCAGCTAAAGACCTGACGCTTACTCAAACTTGTTTTTCTACCCTTTGCTTCTTTACTTATCTGACTAACAAGTCTGTTTTTTTAGTTTTATGGCATGATTGCTCCTTGGTGGTTGGTAGTAAAGCTATTCCTTGATGTGCATTAAAATGTACTCTGGTGCTGCTTTCAATTCCTCTGTTAATAGTGATTCAGCGTGAAGATAAATAGAGGTGCGCCGTGTGATTTTTTTAACTCGGCGTCGACATTTAAACGTGTACCTGCTGGGCCTTTAACAGCAGTTCTGTGTAGAGATGGATGTGAAGACAACCCTGCTTTGCCTGGGTCCTGCTGGTATCCTCGTACCTTTGATTTCACAGGAAAAAGACATCCAAAATGTAAGAATATGATGTGCAGAGGCTTCCACTCACAGCTAGCATGACCAGTCACAATCTCATCCGCAGAATCCTGTTTGTAGTGAACCAACATTTTCAGTGAGCTACACAATACATATGAAGGCCTGCGTTTTGTGTTACAGTTTCATTCATTTTCCTTTTCCTTTTTTTTTATAACCTTAGGGAAATTCACATGCCAATGCACTGATTTGTCATTCCTGTCTCCACATACATATGGTACTTTTTTCCAATTAAAGCACTTTGTAAAGATTTACTGTAATACCATGCAATGTGAATGTACATATACTGTACACATTAGCATGGCAGGCCAGATGCTATCACAGGTGCTACTATGAAATGCATGCAGATGGGTTGAAATGACAGCCTATCAGCCTATCCTGGAATCCACCAATATAGAAGCTTCATTCTCTATATAATACTTGTTAGACTAACACTATATGATGGAAGATGAGAAATAGTTTGCCTTTGAAACACATTGAACCTTCATGGTGTAAAATCCTGAGTTGCATTATTTTCCATAGAGTCAAGTACCTGTCCTTTTGTCATGTCCTTTAATAAAGGCCTTATTTCTAGTAACGGACCTGACCTCCACATTCTTAATACTGTCAAGATTGAGCCTGCTACAACTTTATCTATTGTTAAGGTGTAACACTCAAAGACTAAGAATTTAAAATTGGAGTCTTTTCCCAGGCTTTTTAAAAGTGCATTGATGTTCACTGACCTAACACACACAGCTTGTAATTTTTTGCGGTCTTCAGCTTTGAAAGGAAACAAAGAACACAACAAAGGAAACGCATCGTTTGTAATCTTTATCTTTAAAGGCTATAATTTATTAATTCAGTGCTTAAATGCTGACAAAGTGACAAATATTTAGCGTGTGTTGTTAAGTATTATGTACTGTAATAGTTAGCATTTTCAGAAATGCTACAAACACTAAATCAATGGGGATGAGGGATAAGCAATAAATAACATAAAATACCTTCGGAAAAGACCCATTTTATCCCAGTCTCCACATTCTTTAACAACTCTCTTAAAGGGTTTCCTCCATGAGACCCTTTCTCATACAGCCTTACCATCCTGTGTCTTAAAGAAGAGTTATTCTCTACGTTCAGCTGCTTCCAGAAATTGCAAGGTGCTGGAGGCTGGGTGATTGCCAATATTCTTTCAGTATTACCTTGGACTGTGATTTTTCGTTCCATTCTCCCACCTTCAGAACTGAATTCTGATTAATATCATGCATGCCAGGAAAATTGATTCTTGTAAATTAGATGTTTGAATACATTCTTTTGAGCTGACCTCTCTTTGGCAGGATTTGATTGTAGCTTCATGCTGCCTGGACTCACATGGTGATTTTATTGTGAAGGACTCTGGAAGACCCCGACATGCCGTGCTTTCTATCATAGCAAATTGTATTGTATGCGGCAGGGTGGTGTGCATATCAGAATGTTGACAACCGCTCATCCTTAATCGAGAGGCCTCGAGACTGAAGAAACACAGTGAAAATGAATGGCTTAATGGGCGAAACTGTTTCTGGATGTGCATGCACTTGAAAATTGCCTCTACGGGTGACGTGACATGCACTCCTTTGCATCACATGTATTCCTCTCGCTGAAGGACTGCATTCAGTCTGTGCATCTTAAAAAGTAGTGGTGTTAATTGCGTTCTCATGCTAAAAGCAGGTCCGTGCATTAAATCCCACAGAATTTCAACAGTCAAGATCCTGTTTCTTAACTCCCTAGAGATGTAATAATAATGGAAGGATCCCCTGTCATATAAGGGGAACAGGAGGAGGACAGCGCAACTTAGATGATTGATATTTAAAAAAAAATGATGCACCAAGCATCTGGTACATTTCAAAAGTTACGTAACCACCTTAAAATTTTAAATAAGCTACTGACCGACCTTGTTTCGTTGATACAGTACTCTTCTAACAAAAGAAGAACTGCCTGCCTACTGTTGTACTGGAGAATAGACTGCATTCATTCCACTCAGTACTTAAAATGAGATTACAGTCTTGTCATCTTTTGTGCAAGCTCTCCAAGTCAAGTCTTCACATTTAAGTGCTATGCTCATTCACTCTCCATACATAAGATCACCAGTTCTGTCATTCTCTCCTGGGTCATTGTGCTTCAAAGGTTGTTCCTGATCAATTTTAACTTTAAAATGATCTTTCTACACTTGCCATAGTGACTGGTATTGTCAGATCCCTGTCTCACAGCTAATAAAAATTGGCTGTCTCCATTTATGATTATTTGATCATTATTGTTTAACCCATAAACAAATATCAGAAAAAATGAGTGCCCTTTTAACATCTACATCTCAGTCTACATGTAGCCATATAAACTGGAATAATGCAGTTGAAAAACAACTTTGACACAACATTCAAATTTCTCCTTTACAGCACTGACTTGCCCTCCAGCGTTGATTGGTTGCACAACAGAACCATCAGAAACATTTCAGCCAATCAGTCCTCATCTGAACTGTGAGAGTGAGGTCCTAGTATAAAAGCTGAACTTGACTACGATTACCAGTAGCAAAAAATAAAGTGTAAGAGATGCTTCAAAAGGGACCCTCTCCTCCATTGCTTTTACTGTGTATATAAAACAGAACTGTATAGCAGCACATTTTCTGGAACTGATCATGTAAACTCTGTCATTGTTTCAGGGACCATGGAGCAAAGTGTTAAGCTGAGGTTTGATGATTAATAAGATAAAGCACGTCGTTTAACTATTCTTCAAGAAGAAACCATAGACACCAATTGGGAAAATGGTTATTGTATCCTGCAAGTGCTGTGCATTGTGTACTACAGTTCATCTACTCTCTTTCCAAAGCCTGGTTGTAAACTGACAAAGAAATCAGTGACTTTCAATAGACCTTAAAGGTCCATTGACCTTCAAGGAAAAAAAAGATCTTTGTCTCTTGCAGCATCAGTATCATCCTGTACTCATTTTTCTCACTTTTAGAGTCAGAATTCTAGGGGAGAAGCACATTAAAAGACTCACAGAATCCTAAGAGATAAAAGCAAAAAGAACAGCAATGTAAGAAAACAATGTAGAGGGTTATGATCAGATGGAGAAAGCCATGTCTTGCTGACAGGTTGAAGAATCCAAAAAGGCTGATTTGAGTGAAGGTTCAGAGAGTGACAAGATCGCCAAAGTAGATCAGAGAACAAAGGCTTATGGAGATAACCAAATAAAGCTGATCTGAGACTGTAGACAATCAGCTAGCAGGGTTCAGGGCAGGGTGTAAGACAGGAGAGCTGGGTCTGTGCCACTGGTCTACTTCTTGGCTGGACAGACAGGGTGACCAGGATTAAGATGGACAGAGAAATACTCAGGCTGAAGTCAGGCAGTTTTGTTGTGCTGAGAGCGCTACTGTGGTTTGACCGTATCTCAATGACAGAGCACCAGATCAGTCTTAGATCAGGGTTTAAATATCCTGCGATGGATTAAGCACCCGTTAAAAGGAGGCCCAGGAGGTGTTTTTGACTCCTCATGCGAATGTTCTTGGTTTCCGTGGAGACAGGTGGCTACAAATCTGGGTTCCAGGGCATTAAAAAGAGGGTATACAGGAGCTTTCCTTAAAAGTCAAGGTGTGCCTCATGAGCTCCATGACTTTTCACTTTGGTTGTGGCATTTCTCACATTTCATGAGGAACAACAACACCCAAAAATTAAACGTGTGGAAAAGTATTTAATGGAGTTTATAACAGAAACTCAGGAGAAAGGTTAGACTCTTACACTCAACTATCTACTTTACATCAGTCTCGCACCCAGGCCATCCCTTCCCATATCTCTCTCGCATCTGCCCCACCTCCTCAGCTACACGCTTGCAACAGGCTCCCTAGCTCACTCCTTGCAATGGTGAGCAGGGCTTTGGGCAGCCAGTCTAACCTCAGATAGACTCCCCCTCCATATACTTTATATATTTGTCTCTCTATCGAATTCCCTTGGATTTAACCAATCTACCAAATTGACTGTTTATTCATAGTAAAATGTGGTTCAACCTGATTGGCTGTGGAGGCTGGGACCCCCATGCAGAGCCAGGAGTAACCCAAGGGGGAGCTCTGAAGGTGGAGGAGGGATGCAGGAGACAAATGCAAAGGAGAAAAAGGCACACTTGTGGCAATTAGAATTTTTTCTTAATTTAGGAAATTATGTCAGGAACGATTAGAGTCAGGGCTGCTGAAGTACAGTTAGACTGAACTTTTGCTCTGAACCTCCAGTGTAGATTTTATTCCATGTTAGTGTTGTGCAAAAAAAAATGGCAGAATTCAGTGCAGCCTTACTTTATCTGGTGATAAGACCCCATCGTGGGTAAAACAGACAGTAGTCCAGACAGTAGGTGTAGTTAATGAAAAAGGGGTGTCTGTCTCCATTTAAGATTATTCGACTGTTCTTTTCTAATCTATACACAAATATATGCCTTTCGATTATTTGGAGTAATTGTTTAAAGATTGAATGATAGAAAAGCAGTGCCTTCAAAACGTCAAAGCTTTAAAAATTCTCAAGATGGGGTCATTTGAAGTAGCATTGCATTAATGATTTTTTACTGATTGCTCTCTTTCAAATGGAAACAACACTCTCCATTTTACATTGCACAGCAACATTTTTGTTGTGGGTTCAGCAAGGCAAATGAGACAAATGTGAACCTGCATGGTAAAAGTGCTCTAGGAAGAATGAATTAATACCAGAACAAGTGTGTGAGACATTTGTCATTAACCTGTGGAGTTGTGAAATTAGGCTTGCTGCTCCGGTGCACATTATTACAAAATAAATCTTTAGCAGAATACAAGTCCAATGATGGGGAGAACTGGAATACTCTTCTTTGGGATACTCCTCTGGTCAACAACCATCTAGAGATAGAGGTAGCTCATACTTTACTGAATACTTGGTTTAATAGATTGGATCCATTCCTTTTATTGTTCTGTCAGGTCAGCCAGTGCTTTGTATAGAAGGACTACAATAGATACCATGATTCATCCCTGTGACAGTGATGGAAAATTATGATGTTCTGTGGTGACCGGTTTCATTTATAACAAAATAATAACAAAAATGACTTGTTAATGTAATATGCAGTATGATTCAGTCACTCCACTCTTGACACTAGTTTGAACAGAAGCAATTTATAAAAGTTAAGCAGTCACATACCCACATTATTCAGGAAATTCTTAATCACAAGGTTTATTTAATCTTCCATGAGTAGTTTGGTGGGGGTGAAATAAACAGGCAGCCAAAGATTTTTCAAAGACACTAACAAACACAGGGCAGAAAGAAAATAATTTCCTACAGGAGAGTGTTCTGATAATCCAGCACCTTGAATCCAGTCTCTTTTCTCTAGATCTCCAGCATTTACTACTTGTGGTTACATTAGGGTGAACATACAGTAAACCTTTATATGAATAGGAGAGTGATTTCAGAAGCTAAGTAATCCTCCACAGTTGTGTCTGCTCTCTTAGCTAACGCCAAAAAGTCAAAGCCAAAAACAAAATTGACACTCTTTGCCCAGAGGGTTTAAACTTAAATCGATCCTCCAACAAGAAATTGCAACTCCTTTCCCTAAAAGCTGTCAAAGTCCTTCAGTGCCAAATACCTGATAGGATACTGTTCATCAAGGAGGAATCCAACGGTGAAGTTCGATAGTAGGCTACAACTCCCCTTCTTCTGTCTGGAATGACTTCCCTATATCATCTGCATGCTACTTTCTTGAGCTTTTTAACTGATCTTTACTGTCTGTCTTTTGTACACTACATTGTCACATGAGCTGTGGATCATCTTCTAGAAATTCTAACCTGCTGAATGGTCCAGCCATTTGTTCTGTACTCAGATTGGACTAGCATCTAACTAGATACCACTTCAGCTAGATAGCTTTATGTGCAGTAGCCATCCCAGATTTGTCTTCACAAATTGATAATCCATCCATCTGTTTATTTCAATAACATATCTTAGGCCAATACAGGGTCGCAATTAGCTGAGCTTTACCTGACAGTGAGAAGACAGAATACACCCTGGCTGAGATGCCAACCCATCAGGACAATACATACTGTACATTGGATGATTTAGAGATGCCCCAGGCCAGAACCCAAACCGGGAACCAGGATCTGTGAGGCTGCAGCACTAACCACTGCTTTGAAAGATTTAAAAGCAAACCCCAGTACTATATAGTCAGTATGGAAATGTGTTGGTGTCTTGCAAAAATCTTTGGTCCAACTGGTTTGTGATCAACTTTATTTTTTCTCTGGGTATATTACAGAATGTGTTGGGCTTTCAAACTAAATATAAGCATGAATATTAAATATGTTGTCATAAATTGTATTTTATGCTGCAGTGTACAAAGGAGGAAATACATTATATTGAACAGTGAGCTCACAGAAGAGAATTCAGGAGCAGATAAACAGATCAGCAATTGATTATGTAATGTGCTATGAAAATGAATACTTCTCTCCTGACAGCTTAACCTTAACCAGGGTAAATAATAATAAGTGTGTGTGTGTGTGTTTGTTTCTTGGAAAACAGTTATATCAGATGCCAAGCAAGCCTTATTCAAGAAGTGCATTATCCCTGTCAGATTAGCAGGCAGTCGTGTGCTTTTAGATATAATTGCGTGTTCGATAGGAAAAAGAGTACTTTATTGTATCACATCTCTTAGGTTACAAACAAAATATGCATAGGGAGAATTCAAAGATCTGTAAATATATTCTGTTTTTTTCTCCTTTTAAAATGTTTTTTAACCAAGAAAATACTGGTACATGTTGTGCTTATTACATTGTCTTGCCTTATGCACACTCAGTTCCATTCACATGATTCTACACCAGAGCTATTATTCACAGAGGATACAGTGTAATCCTCTTTATTTGATATTTATTTGAATATGAAATATTTCTTGACATGATAGAGATGCATGACTTATCATGAATACAATGTATACATATATAAGCAAGACAGTGACTACACTAAGCAGAACGTAAGGCATGAAAACTTCATTTATTGGATTTATGGATTTAAATGCATGTGCCTTTTTTAGAAAAATGCATTTTATCTCATTCTCTTCATTAGGGATGTTTAGTAAGAGTCCATTACTAAATCTTTCTCACATTAGAAAAGAGATCCTCCTTATCACAGTTCTTTATTCTCTGGTATCTGATGAATGATAGTATTAGTATCTGAGAGAGTGCATGGAAATGCCTAGCTCATTCTTTTCATTTTAACATTTCAAGTTCTTGTTTGAAGACCTTCACAGCCGTTGGAAAGAGTGCAGTGAAACTGGCTTCTGATCACGCTGGAAAACAAATTAAAAAAGCCAAGTCCTTCACAGGTTACACACATTGTGAACTTTGAAATGCCGTTCAGATTTACCAGGTGAACTTGAGACTCCATGTGGTTTCCGTACATTCTTTTAAGTGTGATTTAAAAGGTGAAGAAACTCTTTAAGAAATAGTTTCTGCCTATTATGGGGAGTTTCACAGTTTTCCCATCCAACTATTTCTTCAGTGAACCCTGATGTTAAGAATTGGAAGTCAAATGTTAAATGACTGTTAGTTGGTTTTGTGACAGCTTTGTTACAAAGGACACTTATGGAACACAAAGCCTGGAAAACAATATAGACCCTTATTTACCTTGGAAATGCCAATAGTTGTTAATGACAAGATGTTTTCTTGTGTGTAAAGCACACAGGCATGGAAGTGGAAATTCCCCAATATATTTATTTCTGTATTTGTATTTACTTCCATACTGCATGGCTGACTTTTCCATCATCAGAGAGTTGGACATGTCTTCTAACATGGAGTCCATGTAAGTGTGACAGTGGAATTTACACATCAGTTGCCTGGACTTGAGTTGATTGATGACTAAAGGTTAAAACTGAAAGTTAATAGTTGCTCGTGTTCCTTTAATATTGCACAAGACAATGCTGTTGAACCTCTTTTATAACCTCTGAGTCATGCTTTATAATGTCCTGATAACCATGCTTCAATGTTCTTCGGTATATTACTGAGACTGTAAATAAGCATGTTAATGCTGACTGGCATTTGCTTAATGGTGAAAACAGTGTTGCGTAGGAGTATGAAGTCATCAGATTTGATTCAGGGAGGCACTTAGCAGCATCCAGAAGACAAAATCCTCAAAGTCTCCTCAGAGCAACATGATTTGCAGAAACTTTTGCCATCTGCAAATGTTATAGACAATGAAGACCTGCAGAAGACATTATATTGAAGACACTGACGATGAAATGGCTCTTCACTGTATCACCTGTACTGTGGTTTGTATAGCTGAAACCATTGAAGAAGATTTTCCAAATTGACTAGATCTTTTTGTTAACAGAGTGAGATTTCAGGTCAGCTTATCTTCATGGAATTGCACCTGGGGACAAAACAATAGCATGCATCCTCACAATTTTTAGATGGAGACTGATTTAACTGAAGGAGACTGGTGTAAAAGAAAAAACTAAGACACTTTTCATTTTAAATGCATTGAATTGACAGGGTATCATTACTAAAATAGAATTAAAATATTTCAAAGTACCTGTGGGTATTTACCTAGATAATATTTCTGTGCTCAGTATTTCCCAGTATTATATAATACTGTGCTCAGTATTATATGGTAACTCATTATCTATGAAGTGTTCCAGAATGAAAACTGACACCCTATCTGTTTTCAGAGTGGACCTCCATAGCATGCTGTTTAATAGGTCACACAATTAAGACTTCACTTTACTTCCTTTAAACCTTGGTTTAAAGTTGTGAGTGTTGTTGTTGTAGTTGTGGTTTCATTCCTTGGGTAGAATGTTTTTTTTCAATCATTCTGTGATTAAAAAGGCAATATGAGAGCACAAATACTAGATGTAAAAAACTGAAAATATCTAAAGAAGCTGGCCTTGTGATATTGATTGAATTCACAATGCATGGGCTCCAATGACTGCTTTTGTTTAAGAAGGCAAATTTTTCAAGGACTTTCTCTTTTCTTTTTTTTTCTGTGAAGCAACATAGTGATGCTAAATAGAATGTTATGCAGGCGGAATGGGATTCTTTTCCCTGAGGCTTATTCATAAAAAAATATCTATATCGATATGATCATTCTATGCCATATTCATATGAGATAATCCTATTTAAGTATCTGATGTGATGATAGACTGTCTCATTCTTTGAATGACCTTTAAATGTATGGAGAGTTAACCACTGGACTCAGATCTTATAGATTTATGCAGCATTCAGGCCTACTGCAGAATCCTCTACTTTGATCTTTAATATGTTGAACTCATTTTTCATGTTTCAAACCTGGTGTTTGGAAGCTCTGGAAGGCGTGTCTTCAGATAGCCAAGAGCCTGCTCCCTGCAATCTTTCAAGTTTTTCCACTGAGGAAAAGGAGCTGTCCAGATACAGTGCTGAAATCACTACAAAGACTACCAACAGCTAACTGTCATGGTCTTTTGATTTACACATGTATAGATCCCTCTCATAAACTATTTTGACTTGTACTTTTTATATTTTACATTTGTTGAGAAAGTGCAGGAGAAACTGGATGTGTTCATGCTGGCAGCGTAATTCATGGTCTATTATCCTGATGTTTTGCCCAGTATCATTCTCTAACTGAAACCCAACCCAACAGAAAGAGTCAGAGATCATAATGTCTTAAACACCTTGGTTTGGAATTTTTTAGAGGGGATCAATGCAATAATTAAGAGAGCTGAGGCTGACAATCAGGGGACTTATTCTGCAAGAAGAAAATGCTCTTGTATTTTATTTGGTCATTTGGAATGTTTAGGGGAGCAAGACATTAAGATATATGAATAATGTCATATCTCCTGCATATCTGAATATCTCAACACGTTTTTAAACGCTTCCAGAAACTTCTTACAATTTATGTGACTACCCACTGCCCCTGACGTTAAAAGACTGACCAGGCAAGTTCCAGATTTTTAGACCTTATTCACAGACAGACGTTTTGAGCTTGTATACTCCACCTACTGTGATAGATACACTTCTGTTCTTCATAGCTGACTCGCTCCATCTGCCTATTTGGCTAAACAAAGCCCTAAGCACAAGCATTAATAGACACAACAAGCAGCTATTCTTAGGAGGATGTCAGTTATTAAAATGTTGTTTCAATTCAGATCAGGTCTATACATCTACCTGTCAGAGAGTCTTACATATTCCTTATCAGGGTTACTATTAATCTGGTGCCAGTGTATTAAATAGAGTCTGCACAATTAATTCCTCTCTGAATCTACATGTGTACAGCAAACTGCCACATAAACTGTACATCTTAACACTCACAGAAGAACATGATCAGACATATTGTATATTCTACACAAAAACATCAAACATTGCACGATTATGCACTGACCTAACAATGGTATACACTATGATACTTACAGTAGAGAGACACAGACTTACTTCAATACAAGCTCATGATAACACTCACAACCCTACCAGTCCTGTTCACATGTAGCTCACATACAAACCTACTGCAGCTCTTCAGATCCACACCAGCGCAAATACACTCGGAACACACACCATACCTGTGACCCACCAGCCTCAGCCCAACTCACACCCCCACACCCAGTGCTTTGTGCTCAGTGAACTTCAGTCACATGTATAATGAAATAAACGAAAATAGCCAGTCCCCCTCTCGGGACTCCACACACATGGTAATGAGAAGCTTGCAGATCAGGCATTGTCAGGTAAATCCCAAAATGCACACATGTTCGCTGGCTCTGAGCCTCTCCTGCAATTAATCCTTTCTTTCTTTACTTTTACCTCCAGCGCTAATGTGTTTTTCACTCAAAATTCATAACCTGAAGAGGGTCGTTAGTGCTGAGAAGAGAACAGTGGTATTACACAGAAGGATTATGTTTCCCTGATGTAGCTGGATGCTTTGAACACTTCTATACCACCTGTCATGCTCTTTGTTAAAGGGTGACAGAGGATGAGGTGTGAGTACTGGGGACCAACCCAAAGAAAGGAAGAAATGGGAAATGGACTCAGGCACTCATATTGAAGATCTGCATATATTCTTTGTTTTCTTTTCTCAGAGTAACTACAGGAAACCCCTTTTGGACAGAATAACCCAGTCATTCTCTAACGATCATTCCACATCAGATGAATATGAGACATCAGGAGGATTTAAATATGCACATACACTTGTAAACTCAAACGTGTGTGCGTGATCATATTTTCATAAAAGAAGAAAAGAGTAAATCATCACGGCAGGCTAACCAATGAAATACAATAACCTGTTGATTTAAACATTTGAGGCTGAATGCTTATTTAGGATGAATAAATAAAGCAGTGATGTTTAACATAGTTGACAGTTCTGTTCTCTCTTAGTGAATCCTGATATTTTGCAGCCATTTCATTCTTTCTTACATCTTGCAAACATTAACATCAGATTCTGTTTGCTTTTATAACACTAATGGGGTGGTGTATTCAACAGTCCCAGGTTGCTATAAAACAAGAAAGATTACAAGCAAAGGGTAGACATTAGTCCCGTCTTTCTCCTGCATTTGAAAGTGGTTTCTTGATCCAGAATCCTCATTATCCCGTTTCTTCCAAGATCACAGTGTATCAACATCTTCAGGTTAGCTTAAGGCTTAGTTGTATTCATCCACAATTCAAAGTGCAGCTCATTCCTGTGAAGGTCCACTGAGCTTGCTTCTAAACAAGAAAAAAAGAAAGATCTATGCTTTGCTTCCTAGGAATAGTCTCCCTTAACACCAGCTTGAAAACTGGTTCAATTTAACCATGAAATTAAATGAATCCCAAATACGTAGTTCTGACAGCCAAGTTTAGGGACCAGAGTAAATTACCAAGCACTTTATAGGGATTTGAAAGGTATGAGGCAGAATATAATTCACTGATTAATAAGCAAACGCATGTTAAATGTTGTAAATTAGACAGCACTGCATGTGGAGTCAATTCAGGATGACCGCGCATTAATAATTAACATTCAGTTCTGTGATTGTGGATATCTTTTGAACATGTTAGTCTGTTCACAGCAGTCGAAGAAAGTTGAAGAAAGCAGAAAGGGTCTTTTTTAACAAAAAACTAATTTTTTTTTCAAAAGTCTGGAGTACTTGTTCCAACAAAGGGTTAATACTACTGCACCAAAGCGGTCCTCTGTGCATTAACTGTTTTGCAATCAGAATGAAATAATATCCTACAGGTCTTTGCTCATTTTCCCAGAAATGCCTCTTCAGCACAGTAGCCTTAACTTGGTCTTTGACTTATAAAATGGAAAGCAGAGCCATAGAGAGCAACCACATCTGAATTAAGGAAGATCCTGCAGGAACCACAGTCTGAGAGCCTGTCTTTCCTGGAGTCAGACAGTGCAGGCCTGTGATCTCCTATCAGCCCCACAGACCCATGAAGATAACGTCGGGGCCAGACCGGAGCCAGACTGAATGAAAACACTTGATACTCCATCTTATAGAGATGCTTAGGAGAAATGTAGGCCCAACAAACAAATACTTTTTTAATCACAATGCACTATGCTAAAAGCTATTGTGTGGTTAAGAGGAATAGGAGCAAATTGTGGTGTAAGATACAGCATCATCGCTTTTTATTATTCACTAAAAAAAGCTCACTCAGGGGACAAATCATATTTTTTACTTTTTGACAGTTCATGTCTTTTCAAGTCAAAAACAGAAGTGGTTTAACATATCACAGATTCCAGTGTAATAACAGTGTCACACGGGATGTTATTTTAGTTGAGGGAATGGAGCCATTTTTCCGTGATTTTGTTATGCATAGGCTCTGTAAAAAGCACTTTTATGTCTCTGTGGGACTGTTGGAAACCAATGGGTGCACTTTTAAAGTCACTTTCAACCTTGAGTATCACCGGCAGATGGGAACATGATGTTAGCTAATGCCTGTTTAATAAGGAATACTCTCAGGGCTTGATGTGAAGCTGCAACAGACCAAAGCTCTGAGATATCTGGAGAGGAGAAAACAAATTCTAAAGTTGCCTGTCCGTCCACTGTGGGTAAGGGTCAAGGTCAAGGTGAGTCAGATCCTTACACAGTTAGCCCACTGGACATGGTTACACTGGACAGGACACCGGTCCGTCAACGGGCACATGCATGCATTTATGTCCATGGAACGTAATTTAGATTGGAGTACCACTTTACATGGGCAGCTTGTCTTTGGACAGTTGGAGGAAACAGGAACACCCAGAGAAAACACAGGTGTGCCAGGAAGAACATGCAAACACCATAAGGAAAGCAACGAGCCTGGATTCAAACCGAGACGTAAGAGCTGGGAAATTTCAGTGTCATTGGGCTGCCTGATTCTGAGCCGATTTTTCAGCATTTATGTTTTAAATACCTAATGGTGGATGTGTGCTCGCTGATTTGGAGTTTTCTGAATTTCTGTAAGTTTATCCATACAGCTCATTTGCAGTAGTTTGGACATATCAAAACAAAGGTAAAAAAGCCGATAAAGAATATTCCAGGAAGACCACAAGGAAGCAGACTTACTGTGGTGTATAATAATAATGTCTCACATATTTATCTTCATTTTCCTAGCAGAATTTCAATAGCTAAAGGACATCTAACGTTGTTCTCTCCTGTGAGAACAAAGGAGAGGGTTTATTGATTGCATTTACACATTTACAGGAAAGAGCTTTGAGATGGTCTGAACTGTTGCTGAAGAGATGTACCGTATAAGCTTAGGAATTACATGCATGATATATTATTTGAACATATCTAGCTTCTTAACCCCCTCCCTCTTCACACATAGACACACAAAACAAATGTATAAAAAAGCCTTTCATATCCATATCGCCTATTTTACGGCAAAATTAGTTTTCCATTAAGTTATGTTTTATGATATGTCTGGGAGCTAAACATGATCTCCAGGTTTTCCCTTTATCTTACAGTAATAAGAATACAGTAATAATAGGTATTTCATGAAAAGGAAGAGGTTATTGCTTTATTTAGTATTTACTGTTGAGCTTTAATTCTTCGTACGGCAGGATTGCTATAGGAGCCAGAGCATGGTGGATAGCAATGGAGATTCACAGCTCTGTGCGGAGTTCGTTTGTTTTCCCTGTATCCTCGTGTGTTATCACCTGGTGCTCCAGTTTCCTCCCGGCTCACAAGGACAAGCTAGCTACAGTAGTTGCGGTCTCTAGATCATCTATGTGTATGTCCTGTGACGGACTGGTGTCCTCCCCAGTGTCCAAACGTGTTTCCCTTGCAACCGAAATAAGCACAACCAGATGGCTGTGAATCTTACCTGAAATAAGCATCTTTTTTGATCATGGATAGAAAGATGTCATTTAAGAAAACTCACAAGACGAAAATGAGCTGTCCATTTATGGCTCTAAAATCAGAGTAGTCAGTAAGCTGGTGTTTTATGACTAACAGTAGCAGGACCTTTCAACATTTCTACATTTCTACAGGGCTGTTAGGGAAATCTAGCCAACTTATTTGGTCAGAGGCAAAATCACCATGCACTAGGCCTTCAGAAAAAACACAGGGTTTTAAGGGTTACTTGAATTAGTATGCTCTTGAGAACATCTAATTAATTATCCACAGAGTGAGTCAATTTCCCCACGGGGGAAAAGAAAAGGACCTGTATGATCAGGGAAGGGGAGTGATCAGAATGACAGAAATACCCCCCCCTCCTCCCCAAAGCAGGCACCAATCAGGGATGTTCATGCATTTGTAACAGAGCGTCCCACTCAGATTGAATACTGGCAGGATTTGAACTCCATTAGCACCTTTATTTAAGAGTTACCCAACACCAACTGTAAATAAACAGCTTGTTCACAAAAAAGGTTAATTATATGCTGAGTAAATGCAGGAGAGGAAGGCCTGTGGAAGATGGGACTGAAGAAGTGGCCGCAGTGCGTGATGTGGGGATAATGGATTATCTGTGTGGTGCAGGAGTGGGAAGAGGAGCACAATTGGGCACATTTTCACTGGGAGGAGGTTTAGGGTTATAATTACCTGCCTAAGGGGACAAGCAGGCAGAAAGGACCCTTTGAAACACCCATTTACCATTGAATTTGGCCACATAGCTCCATTACGGAAGAGCTTGCAGAGTTCACCAGTATGCCCTTGCCACATGTTATAATAGCAGCTTTTCTACATTTAGTCCATTACTGAAACAGGTGCAGCAAATAACCACAAAATCATAAGTGCATTCTGATTCAAAAGCACAGGATTAGCACCTGAATATGTTGTTTAATTTCACTGAGTTCCCTATTGAATTCTGCCCTGTTCATGTAATTATAAGCCCAATTATGCTTCATGTTAAAAGAATTACAGAAACAGGCTGAATTCAGAAAGTACCGCAGAACAGGAAGGAACCACATAAAACATCCAGGTGTTACTACAGCTACTACTATTCTGTACAACATTATTAAGAATTTGCAGTCATTATTTTACATGGTCATTGGTTGAGCCTATTTCATACTTCATACTTTGGGGGAGTTCAGTCACAATCTCACAGATGAGACTTTGTGCCACTGCCTCCTCAGTGAAGCACACACATACAGTATTTCCACCTGTGGCGTCAGGAGCAGTTCTTTCCAGGCCCTATGTGGACGACACGATCCGGAAGGTGAAGAAACAATAGGGAAAAATATCATGCAGGAGTGGGTCAGGAGACAGGGGGGCGTGTCCGAAGTGAACAGGTGTCCAGGGGAAGTGAGTCCGGGGCAAACAATCCAAGCATAAATCCAAAAGGGAAATCCAAAATAGGAGGCAGAGTCCAAGACCAGGGGATCCATCCAAAGTAATTTAAAAACCAGAACCGGGTCGGGACCGGCGGGACAGGGAATCAGGAACAGGAAACTAAAACCATAACGGAGCCAGACGCAGCAGGACCCCGGGCTCTCACGAAACGGGATTCAATGAGAAGCCCCGGGCAAACGCCTGCGTCTGGCTTTAAAGGTGGAACTAAAGAGGGGCTGGAATAAGAAACAAGTGTGGGGAATGGGACAGAACGAGGAAGGGCTGGAGCGCCCTTAAGAAGAGGAGTAACGATCGTGACATGTGGTTCCTCCTGTATTGAGCAGGATTGGTGTTACAGTAATACATCAGCAGCAGGGTGAAGCTAACCTGTCTCACAGCAGACTAAACCAGCTCATGTTCCCTATCAGAGACTGTTTTGCTCAAACACATGGTCAATTCTGCTGCATAATGATATGAAGGGTTGATTTTGGGCAAAGCAAAAAAATATTGCTATGACACAAGCCAGATATACCTTACAGTAATGTTTCTGAATGTTTTTTCAAAAAGCGATTCCTTTTAAGCAATTGAAAGCTGCTAAATATTATTTGTACTAGTAATAATATTATTACTCTCTGCTCACTGCAGATCGAGCAGGGAGAAGGGATTCTTGTGGGTTTTCACATTTCAAACGAAAGTGCTGTAAAAAAGCCAAAAGCAATCGCTTTTGAAAGCACATTTGTCATGCTACTCGGAAGAAACAAAAAGGCCTACAACTTCATCACAGTTCATGGGGGTCAGGGAAGGAGTCATTTCTCGCTGAAATTCAGCGCTAAAAGGGGGCTCACAGAGAAAAAATGAGGACACAGACAAAGCGAGGGGACAGTGGGTCACTTCGGCCTGTTGAGCTTGCGCCCGCATTGGATGAGAAACGCTCTTCTTCCCAGCCTGCCTTTCCTCTGCTGTCCTCTGCTCGAGAGCCACGCCAGGGCTGAGCTCTGAGACAAGAACATTCTGGCTCAAGGGTAGCTGGAGATGTGGAGAAGAAAACAAAGGCAGACCCCTCTGACCATCCCGCCTTTCCTCCCTCATCAAAGCGAAGAACAGCAGAGACGCTGGGCTTTAATGAAGGAGAGGTGAGCGTGCACGGCGAACAGCTTCTTGGTATTCACTGCGAGAGGCCATTAGGGACAAAAGGAGCTTGCCGCAGGCTCTGGGTTGCTGCAATTAAACGGCTGTCTAGTTGGCTTATCGTGAAGGTGCCTGTGTGAAATTAATAGTGCTGTTCCTTTTGTATTTTTTTCATTTCTCCCACCTCTCCCCCAGGAAGGACAGAGGTGTCTGGAGGAAAAGGGTGGGGGGGGGGGGAAGTCTTTGTTTAAATAGGAAGCATTTGGAACAGCACTGACTACTGCCTTATATGCTGGGGTTTCAGCTAATAGACCAATACATCCAATACATATACTACATGTCCTATTAGTATTTTCTTTCCTGTGGTGTCTTGTCGCTGTTTCAGAGAGATACTGCATAACGTGCCAAACTCACTTGACATTAGAGCTGAACTGAGCTGCATACAACAGACCAATTGATTTCATACTATGAACTACAGAAATCTCCCAAAGAGCATTGCAATAACAAAAGCATAAAAGTGGGTGAATGACAATACTAGTGTTTGTTTCCATTGAATATCAGGAATATCAGTGTTGTGCAGCCTAGCAGTATACACTCAACATACAGTATTGTGATACCCTTTATCTTGCAGATGAACAAACATAATTGCAGATTGTTGAACATGTGTGGGCCAGATATGTCTTTTTTTTTCTTACATGTAAACCATTCTATTGTTTGTAATCTTTAAACACAATACAGCACTTACACTTACAATACAGGGATCGGGGTTCAAATGTATGGAGTTAGTGTATTCTCCCCATCTTCACATAGGATTTCTGTAGCATAGGACTCTGCTTTCCTTCCACAATCCAAAGATTTGATGGTCAAGCTAAATGGCTTTTCTATATTGCCCCCTGCAGGCATGTGGCAGTGAAGGCATGTGTGTGTCCTTTATGGACTGGTGCCCCATCTAGTGTGTGGTCCTACCTGGTGCCCTGTGCCAGCCAGGTTAGTCGACTCACTGTGACCCTCTAAGGATAAAATGGTAGTTGAAAGTTGATGAACAGATGGAAGAATTCTGCAAATCCATTAAAACACATACTGGTAATTACATCACTTTCTGAAGTACTGTACATGCTTTGCCTGTATTGCACGAATGGTAGGATGTTAAATCACGCAAACAGTGTAGGAAGAGGTTGTGTGGAAACAGTTAGGTATGGTAATGTTTCATGCGCAAAACAGGAGCAAGAAGAGTCAACAAATGCTGAAGGCAAACTCTCCATCAACTTCCTTTCTGAAGTATACAATACAAATGACTGCTTTTGAATGAACTAAATTTCGTGGAAATTGACACGCACAATGCCTTTATGTGAAATGAGCAAAAAAGAGAAGGAAAAATTTGTACTGATTTTTTATTAGCTTCCGCGTGGCTTAAAATTTTTCTTCTGCATGAATGTGGTTCTCTACTGACAACGAATTGATTTACATTTTTACTAAGGAGTGTGTGACAGAGTGCTTGTATTTTTTTCTTTCTGAATGTGAAATACTCCAATACTTCCCCCTACCCTTCTGGTATGTTTGAGAGAGTGTATGTGATGCGAATGAAGTGTGAATGATACTTACCGTTTTTGTTGTTTCCCTAAAAGCACTGCAGTGTGTTCCCCATTTGGAGTATTGTATTGTATTGTTTTGGGTTGATCAAGATGGCCACCCGTCACCTTTCCTGTTTGTAGTATCACATAAATGATGAGCCGATGTTACTGGTGAGCCATCTATAAATAACCGATGTAAGGTTAGGTGTTTTGTTTAAGCAAATATATCATGGTTGCATAAGGTTTTTTTGGATTGTTGAATACTTTATTTTGAGCAAACTGCCCATCTCTGTTAAGAAAATGTGAGCAAGTCCCTTTAAGAGGATGGTCCTCGGAGAGGAGGGGCTATAAAAGGGACTGGAGAGCTCAGTATGGAGGATGGTGCGTTGGAGGAAAGGTGTGGAGAGTACTCCTGTGAGGGTTTTTTTTTGTTATCCCTATTTTTTTGGCCATAAATTCGGTTTTGTTTGCATTTGAAGACTGTTTGTGGGAGTTTCTTTTCTTTTGAGCCAAGCCTGGTCACTGGGCCGGTGACAGAGTGTCTCCTCTACGGTTGGCGCCATGATTGATTCTAGTGGTAGAACATGACCAGTGAAGCATTGTGGGGTGCATTACACATTATTTGCATACATTAGCATTTCATCAAGTGTGGTTAGGTTCAGTTTACATCTGGACTATCGAATGAAACTGAGAGGCATGAAAGACTTCTCCAGTAGAGCTTCAAGACAAACGTAAGTGTTTCCAATGCCATGCTGCTCACATATATAATGGGGACTCTACTGGAGCCTTGTTCAGAGACAGGAACCCTTTGTCTGTCTGGTAATTTTATGAAGCTTCCCTCAAAGGACGCTTTGACTCTATTGTATACACTTTATGTTGTTTAGGACCACTTTCATTCAGAGCTTGGCTCTGCTAAGCAGTGCTTGACTAACATTCACTGGAGGCTCTGCTACAACAAATAAAACATAAATCCATTTTTGACCACCCTCCCAAGAAGCCACTCACTCCTGACTCAGTCACCTTGCACATCATTTTTCCAATTCTTAAAGTCTTCTGGTCATTGATATTCACCTTATCAGCATTCTTATTCATATCTGTGTTATGTCTGGTCCTTCACTTTGGGGTTCTTTTGCAATGTCCTATCCTCTGTTCCAGATAATATCACAATGTCTCAGAACTCACAGGAAAACTCACTGTAATGATAGCAATGCCAAAAGCTTTTCAAACCACACAGATGACACATGGAACATACACAGAGCCACACGACCAATCACATGTCCACACACGGACGTCAATATCTCTAATTAGTCGTTGGATGATATGGAGAGTTTAGACTCTGCAGGGGTATTGATCAGCAGAATTAAATTTAGCTGATAAAATCTTGGATTAAAAAAAAATGACTGTCTCTTGGCCATCCTTGTCTGGAACTCTGCCTGGGGCCTAGCTGCTATGCTGCGTGTCAATTCAGCGCACCCATATTTCACTGTCTCCCCTTCCGTGTGGACACAGGATTTCCAGTCCAGGTTTTGACAATCCCCTGGTCAGCAGGTTTTTGTAAAAAAACAAACAATAAAATGCTCAAGAATTAAACCATGAATTCAAAGACCAAGGACTAATTAAAGGATTCTTTCACTTAAGCAATTGAAAGGCTTGCTGGATTAAAGCCAGCAGACCAAGGGGTCAGGATTCGGAAAACCTAGTTTAGGGACCTGTTGTTGATTGCAGTGTCAACTGACGACTGTGATCCCTTTGGGGAAATGAATGTGGGGGATTCTGTTTTGAAGACATTAGATAATTTTCGCTCTTTTTTGTACAAAATATAACAGTTGATGGTTATTCACTACCTTCATAACGTTTCTGTCTTTACATGAACCTAATCGAAACAAACTAGAAAACACTAATTCCCTGATTCGAGACAGCAGCCATCTTTCCCATGAGCCTGTCACAATCAGACGGCAGCACCATGCTGAGGCCCTGAACAGAGAACCTCTTGCTGCTTGCTCTCTTGTGACTGTCCCTCACCGGAAAGCGCTACTCTCAGAATGGACAAAGCTTGCAACTTGAGGGGGAATAACACAGTCTCCTTTTAATTGTCACGGATTGTTTTCAGAGCCACGCGGACACGAAGTGCATTCCTCAATGAGTGTTCTGCAACCTGGTTCCTCGCCTCATCCCTCATTTAAAGGATTATTCACTCAAGCCTCCTCTCCCTCATCTTTCAGCATTTCATTTCCAAGTGCGTCCCCCAAGGGAGAAGGCACTTTCTGTGAAGGTGTCCATAAACGTGCAGCAGGAATGTTCTATTAAAATGACCTCATTTACAGCCTAATTTTATAAAACAATTTCATTTCCCTGTAATGGTGTGAGCTGTTTCATCGCAGTGGCTTTCAAGCACACTTACAAGATCCCCTTTTTTTCCTGGTGAATTTATTCAGTCTGGATTAAAGTCTGTCCTTGTCAATGCCTAATTACTTTTTCCCCTCGTTACAACACTTGTTTACTAACTTAGCTCATCTCATTTAACAGCAGGGACATGGAAAGTTCCCAAACACATTTGCTGCCTTTGTTTTCCCTGAGAAAACATTTACCTGTCTCTTCATTTGCCTTTATATAGGTTTCTATTCCAGTTTCTGTGTGATCGTAAGACTGCAAATGTCTTCCGAATGGATGAGACTCACAGGTTAGTTTCACGGTTTTAAATGGTCTTTTATAAATGTTTAATGAATATGCCAATATATACTCTGAGTTTTACTCTTGCATCTGTGATTCATACTCAAACAGACCATTAGTAATATTCCCACCTTAGTCAGTGTTTCTTCTTGCTGTGATGTTTGTGTGCAGAAAGAAATGTGTACATACAGTAGATGTCAAAGATGACAAAATAAAATTACTTTATAAGGTAAAAAGTCCAAAGCTGTGCTTTGTTTATCTATGATTTAGGCTGCATTGCATTGGGAGAAGTTTTTTTTTAACCAAGGAAAACCAACTGCTTCCAACTGTAGAAAAAGACTTATTTTATTCTGAACTCCTCTTTATGACCTTGATTTAAACTTAAAGTAGAGAAAAAAGTCAAGAAAGAAAACTCAATGCGGGGAAATTGAAACTTGGATTTATTGTTATTTTTTGTATGATGATTTTTTTAATACTTCAAGGCCAAGAGTCATGAATTTACAAGGAGGAAAAAATCAGATTGTGATGAAGGAAACCAAATGGATTTTGTTTTTTCATAGGCAGTCTAGACAGAACAAGGTTCTAACAATGAGGTATTGATTTTCTTTTCCTCTCACTCCCCTTTTCTCTCTCTCTCTTTGGAAAAAGTAAAAATAAAAAAATAATACATTTGCTGTGATGTTTCTATCTGATCCTGAATTTCCCTTTTATTCCACTGTCCCAGAGGAACAGGCAGGGCTGAGATTGCGCTTCTTCAATTTGGGAAATAATGCATTTCTATTCAGTTAGAAAGCTGAAAATGTGTTGTGGTAATAAAGGCACACTTTTGATAACTGCCCAGTTGACAGCACTGACTGAGTTTTTAAGGCTTTGGAACAAGTAACATTTCGGAACAAAAGACTAAGGAAAATCATAGGATCCTTAAAGGCAGTTTCACTTACACAGCTCTTACAGTGTTTTGTAAAAAAAACTCTATACATGCAGTTTTTTCCAGCCTTGTCTCAGAGATCTCAAGCTTATTACAGATTGTCCATCTATTGCACCTTTTCTTACTTTCCCAACTGTGTCAGTAACATTACATTATTTTTCCTGACTGCCAGGGGTGGATCTAAACCAAGCTATGTAATGTCTTTGTCCATATACAGTACAGCATACATTAAATTGCAGGCATATCTATAATATATCTAATTATATTAGACATTTTCATCTAAATGTCTTTTATTTTTTGCTTTTATACTACTAGGCTATTTTGAGACACAAATTATCCATATTCAATATGCAATAGAATTATAGAATTTTTCTACAAATCCAAGCATGAAATAATGTTAACATGATGCACATGGAAACATCGCTCCTAAGAATAATACAGAGTCTGGGCTGGCTTTACTGTTAAACCGATATATAAGAACTTGAGAAGTGTTATTTTACTTCTATGAAATGACTCAATAATAACCTACTTTATTTTCATAGGGGGTTTATAGAACTCTCAACAGCATTTTTTGATTGCAGATCATTTCCACTGTAAAAGCACTTTATATACTGTATATAAATCCACTCTTTGCATTTGTGTCATTCTGCTTTTTTGCCATCTTCAGACTTACTTTTAAAAAGAAATAAACCCAGGGAGGCTCAGTGTAGCACTGCTGAGCAAGCAAACAGCCCCTCTCTTTCCCTCAGTTCACTTGCTCGTTGCTCCTGGCTGAGAGTGTATTCTGCAGGCCGGGAGCTGACCCGCGAGTGAGCCTGCTGTTGGTCACGTCACCACCAGCAGAGAGCAGTGTCCGTGCCTTCGAGCCGAGCCGTCTGTGCGGACGATCCCATCCCTAAAGGCCCGCTCTGTGTTTGGGCTCAAAGCCCAGAAGGCTGTGAAATGACAGTACATCTCCATCCCGAAAAACAAGGTCTTATTGTTTTTCGCAGTCATCAACAAAATAAATAGGTAATGGCACCGATGACTAAACATGAAAAACAAATGTCTTGATATCTGATACGGAGAGGCACACAGAAAACAAAAAGGGATTTGGGATCACAATGACCTTTGTCTGGTAGTGCTGGAGAAAAAGGTGACAGGGCTTCAGTTAAACTGCCAGAGACGGAACGACCCTCTCGGACCTTAAACCAAATCAACCCAAGGCTAATTTTTCTCGATACTGGAATGTAAAGACCCATATGCAGGCCCTACCCCTCAGTTAGTTTCTCCTTCTGAATGTAAAATTTAATTACTTTAATGTTATTGCTCATTCGGTGCATTAATAAAGATACATATTTTGCACCAGTAAGATTTACTCCCTTATAATACTCGGGTATTACAATTAATAATCATGTTATTACATGTCACTGTAGTTATTACATGTAACTACAAAGGTTTGTTCAAACTCAGACCCATCAAGGACATTTTCCTGCACCACAATCACCAGTTGTAACTTCGCCTGCACAAAACAGTTGAAAAAACTGCCCCATGTCATTAACCTCTTTCACATTTTATTTTTATCTGACTTCCACACACTCAGGAAATATGCATTCAGTCGGCACTTGCATTCATCACACTTCCCAGCATAATGTGATTTTTTTGATTTTCAGATTGTTTCCATCAAATGACAGCATGCAGCCTTGTAGATAACCAGAGGTCATTTGGGACAAAGGCACATGGGGTAAAGAAAGAAATGCATTTAAAAATTCATAACATGTCTATGCCCATATAGTCCTTCATATAGCTTTCATAATGGAAAACAAAACAATGCATAAGAGAGAGGATTTATTGGATTGCAGTGGATTAATGTCCTTACCCCTAGATTTCTTCTTTCACAACCTTCATCACAGTTTAGGCAAATGTATCATTATTGTCCCTTTTTAGCATTCAGCTGTAACCCTGAAAAGAATTTCACCTGCAGAACTCCTTGGTAATACAGGACGCGGCGCACCTGGTTATGGATGTACTGCAACCTTAGTTCTGTTAAAAAGAAAACTGCCCACCACCAATGGATTGAGTCAGGGTGCAGGCAGGCTGAGCTGGATATAAGAGCTCAGATAATAATGAATAATCCTTACACTTATATAGCACTTTTCTGGACACTCCACTCAAAGCACTTGACAGGTAGTGGGGACTTCCCTCCTCCTCCACCACCTGTGTGCAGCCCCTCCTGGATGATGAGATGGCAGCCAGAGTGCGCCAGTACGTTCACCACACATGAGCTGTTAGTGCAGAGGAGAACAGAGTGATGCTATCAGTGGGAATTTTTGGGAGGCCACGATTGGTAAAGGCCAATGAGAAATTTGGCCAGGATGCCAGGGTAATGCTCCTACTGTTTTCGAGAAACACCCTGGGACTTTTAATGACCAGAGAGAGTCAGGACCTTGGTTTTACATCTCCTTCGAAGGACAGCGACTTTTAACAGTATTGTGTTCTGGTCACTATACTGGGGCGTTAGGACCCACATGGACCACAGGGTGAGCGCCCCCTGCTGGCCCCACTAACACCTCTTCCAGCAGCAGCCTTAGCTTTCCCAGGAGGCCTCTCATCCAGGTACTGGCCAGGCTCACACCTGCTGAGCTTCATTGGGCTGCCAGTTGTGATCTGCAGAGTGATATAGCTGCTGGCATATGCATTAGAACAACAGCTGAGGAAACCAAGATACTGTTGGGCACTTATGCTTTTACATTGATACACAACCCTTGGTTCAAGAGCATTTGTAATATATTTAGGGTCTTTTTGTGTGTCTAGTGTGTAGTACGCAGCTAAAGCCATTGTGTCGGGGTATTTTGTCTTAAGGCTTTGGATAAGAGGAGCTTGGGGTTATGGAAAAGCTGTAAATAAAGGAGAGTGTAGAGGACTTTGTTTGACTTCTGCTGAGCCCAGCTAGCTGAGCCCATTTCGCATGTGAAAATTCATTTGGACTTGGCATAGAGAGGAAAGAGCAACAATAATCCTTCCCTCAAATGTCACCTGTTTATAATTAAGACTATAGACTTTAAAACAAGCTTTCATCGCAAATCCACTTCACAGAATTTCATTCTTGCAGCTGAATCACCCCTGACCCTATGAAGCCACAAACAAATAATAAATTCTGTCTCCTAATACTCTTTATTCCTGCTTTCTATTACACATCCCGAGTAAGCAAGATAAGGTTTTACTGTCTGACATTGGAATGGATACTTGGATCAGGATGTTTTTCATTATATTGTATTGTACTCAGTATGCTGGACACTGTTAACATACAAATGTGAAATATACCTTCTTAATGCATGTTTCGTTCTAACAGTAACACAGGGCTGCACTTAACATATTTATTTTCTCAATCTGATGTATGCCTTTTAGATTCAGCATTATACGTTATCTTCATTCCAAGTTGACTGTGTAGAAGTAGCTGGGGATTTATAGAAGTAACGGTTACTATGATACAAGAATCATGGCTGTACATTTTAATGTTTTGGTTCTTTACCACGCACAAAACTCATTTGGCTTTCCTGCAGACTGGATAGTTATATTGTCGTTTCTCCTAACACAATGAGCAAGCAGGATAGGCCCATGTCTAGTAATAATCTAATAAAATCAAAGAGAGATCTGTATTATCATCATCGTTAAAAGACCTGAAATGAAAAAGTATAACAGATGTATGTAAGGAACTAAAGAACTTACTGCTGCTAAGAGGTGTTAAAAACATTGGAACTAAGCAGAGAAAAACACCCTTGTTTTGTTTATTATCAATAAGATCTTTTACTGCGGTGAAAACAAATTCTCTTCTAAGCATTATCTTTGGATAGTCTACTGCATTTATCAGTAATGCTGTATTTTATTTTTATTGTCCACTTAATTTACAGAAATGCCCACTGATGTATTACGTTTTCCGGCATTAGGGGAGCTGGTTAATTCACTCATTTATCTGGACTTTTCCATTATCTAAGGTGGCTACATGCAGTGAAGCACTGCAGTGTAAGAGTTCCATGAAACCAAATGTTAAATACTGAGCAGATTCATAATCTAAATGCCAGCGAGTAAGCCTGGAATTGGGAGATTTGTTATTTTTATTTAAACAAAAGAGTGCCTAAATTCTTTAAATACTTTGCACTGGTAAAGATTTCAGGCACTGATTAATTTTCCATAGCCTGTTGTACATCAGCCCTTGTATCCATCAGGCATGTTTTACACACAAATTGTACTACTAATAAAAGCACCGAAAGAACTAAAACGTGCTCATGTTGGGAGAACATTAGCGAAATGTCATCCGGTTACAGATACTCAGTGCATTTTTTCCCCAAGATCTGATAAATGTGCATGCAGGCAATTAGGGAGAAATATAAGATTAGAAAAATAAATTAGGGGTTATACTCCTTGTAAAGGTCATTCTTTATTAGCTTAAAGATTCCTTTTGAATAACTTCAGAGCACAGTGCTGCTGCCAGAATTCTGATCACTGTAATTTTCTTGCAAATTGTTAGGCCCAGCTTTAAATGGACAAAGAATTCTGTGAGGGTCTATTGTATCTCACTTACTGCTTTTCTCCCTGTAATAAAGTGACATGCTCTATGTTGATAGTATCTCTATTTAGAATGGAACCTAGGATTTGAAAGGTGACTCAATTTTTTTAACATTATTCAATAAACAGACTTTAATAAGTTACAAACATTCATTAATAGCACCTTCATCAAGGAGATATCCATTCAGAACTCTGTTAGAACTTTAGCCAATCCACACAGAGGAGTGATCTTCTGAGTTAGTGGATCTGTAAAGATTTTTTAATTTTCCTCTCCTGAGTACTAAAAGACCAGGCTATCATCATAGCAAATGAGTGCAGATGGACTGAATGGCCTTTTCTCCATCTCTCTTTCTTATTTTCTTTCCAATCAGTAACTACAGAAGACCGGTTTAGCTCCAGTCGCCTTCAAAAGGAACAGGGATTGATCACTGAAATAACTGGTAAAGTAATGACCACTCCATGACATTTTCATTTTTTCCACTGTGTAGTCTTAAATCGCATGCACCCATAACAGATGATTTTGCTTCAGCGAACCGGGAAGTTACTCCAAAACTAAACCATTTGTTCAAGAGGGATGAGGTTTACATAGAGCAGTGCCAAGGTCTTACAAGCTTGTGAGGAGTGTGTGACAACAACAATATCTGCTAGTTTTATTAGAGCATGCGCACCAGGGCACCAGTCTGTTTCTGATTTATTCTGGACCCCAGTCCTTCTAGCTTCAACAGCTGATGAGACTCTGTCTTGTACACAAACATTTAATGAGGATTTATCAAGAGACCGGGTTGTCTCCGTATTGAATGCACTCCATTTCAAACATCAATAAAATGTGTTCATTTGTTCAGCAACAAGGAAAAAATCCACCCTCCCCCATTCTTCCTCTCCTACACACTACCTGAAAATAATGGCTTTGTTATATTTTAATTAAAATCCCCAGAAACACCCAAGGTAAATGCAGCATTCTGCCTTAATTAAAGAGATATTAATTAGTTCTTTCCCTCTTTCTCCCTTCTGCTACATTCCGCTCCAGGGCATTAGGATTGACCGTTGCTCCGTGTTTAAAGAAGAGCTTGTTAGACTAGTCAACCTTATTAAATAGGTTTGTGTGTATAGAATATATATATCTGTTTGTTTGTAAGATACATTGGTTCTCAATTCTACATTAGGAGAAAACTGAGAGAAAAATATTGCTGCAGCTTCTCATCCACAGACAACCAGTACACTTTATACTAGATCACTCTATTCCCGGTTCAAGCTTCGTCTTTTGCTGGTTAGCTGAAAATAAGAAAGGAAATCAAGCTTGCTGTCATGCGAGGTTTGTCACTAGAGAATGCTGTCAGCAATGCATTCATTTTCTTTGAAAATGGTTCTCTAGAACTGAACAACTGATGACCATTCATTGCTTGGTTTTCCCATTATCATCATCCAGAGTTTTATGCTTGCAGTAAACACAAAACATGCTGTACAGACAGTTTAACACTCTTAGGCCATTCCTTCCATTTGAGGTCTGTGGGAAAGGTTGCTAAGTTTGGTTTACGTTTACCAGTTTATAATGCTTTAAAAAAACTAGTGACTGTCTTTCCACAACACGAATGTTGATACATCTAAAGAGAGGCCCTGCTTATCCTCTGTGCCCTGTTTATTCAATGCAAACTTGCTCTCTATGAGAACTAGAAGAGCAAATCAAGTGGGACACAGTTTTCCTTAAAAATGTCAAAACAGATTAACACATCAAAATCTTGGAGCAGCCCACAAGCTGCCTGTTCCTGAGTGTGGAGGAGTGAGTTAAACACTCTTTGTCAATGTCCTCAGTGCCACATGTTCTGAGCTGATCTTACAACAGACTTAGATCCGTTGCACAACTGAAACTTCTTTTTCTGTGACGGGGGGAAATGTGAAGCCCCAGGTCAATTTTTAAAAGGGGGAGGGGGAAGTTCCCTAGTGTGATTTGTTGTTTAAGTTGAGGGACTGAAAGAAAATCACTGCTCTGCAATTATTGGTTCCAATTGAATGCACTTTCACAACAGTTAAAGTGTGGATACAAGATTTAAAAGGAGGGATAATAACAGTGTGGTGAGACATGCAGCACAATGTAGAGTAAAGAAAATCAGACTTGCAATTATCTTTGGAGTCTGAGCAACTTGAAATGTGTAGAGCCTTAGATCGCTGCCAGACGTGAATGAGTTGTAATAAACTCAGGCGAATGCTTCAGAAACCCAATCTAGCACCTCGAAATTGTGCGAGATTTTCCTTATTTTAGAAACATAGTTTTCCATCAGAGAGCGTTATTTAATGTGCTGGTCAATGCATTCATTTACATCATTCCATCAGTCAAGCGCGTGTCACCCTGCATCTGTTTTAATAAGAGCCTGGGCAGCACTCTGCTGTCACTTGCTGCTGCCCTAGAATGATCTCTGAAAAGTTATCCTCTCATCTTAATTATGAGCACCAATACTCTGCGTTCTCAGTTCTCCAGTATCAGCACCTCTGCAATGAACCCTAGTACACTCCATTTTCAATTCTCCCTGCTGTCAGTGAGGAAATGTTGTTTCTGTTCACAACATTAGGATCTCAATTACAGAATAGCACACTGTCTAGTGCAGCATTCGTTACACATCTGGCACTGAGGTCATCCTTGTGACTTGTCAAAAACCTCACCTCCTGCTCAAACACCTCAGTGAAAAGTAGTATTCTCCTCTATAGAAACAGGAGGGTTTTTGCAAAGTCACAGTTTATTGAAAATACTGTTGATATATCAAAGAACTAGCAAACTACCTTGTTGATATCTATTATTTTTCACCCAATAGAACATTATTTGAGTTAGAATTAAAAATGCAACTGAGAATAGATGAACAAGACATCTGAAAAATGACAAGCAACCCACTATCACACAAACAGGATCAGATCACTGAAAATCCCACCCATCCTAATTTCCCTAATGTCATTTTTTCCAGTATCGTCCCATCTGTTAAGTCGGGGAAGAGGTGTGATTCAAATAGCGAGCCTAATTGAGTTAACTTACTTGGCTAAGGAGAACACAAAGCCGTCTTTGAGGGTGGAGCAGTTGGAAATCCACTCCCTTTTTAAACAAGGTGAGGAGTTTGGGTGAATGATGGGATGTGAATGCAGAACACACACAGAGAAGTGAGCAGGAGCTTGACATTTAGTCACACTGTAGGTAGGAAGGGATGGGCAAGGTTAGGGTTTGATCTTCTCCTGAACCTCTGTTTAAAATTGCATTGATATGCTTCTGATGTAATAAAATAGGTTAACCTCTAAGTTAAATAAAAGCACAGAGCACAATATGTATTAGATTTGGTGGTGTGGAAAATATCCATGACTTGAAGACAGCTCCTTGAAGAGCAGACACTTTCACAAGGTGAAAGCTGAGCCCAAGAACATGGCATTCACTGTTCTCCAGCATAGCTTCATAAGGTAACCAAGACTATCCTCTTTATCTATTTTCACAAAGCCAGAACTGCATCTGTGTTCTTCATCCAGTGGGGATTCTCCAAGACTCCCTGTCTGATCTGGCTGTTACATGTGGTAAAACAAACCAAGGGGGAAACGAAGGCCTGTTTTTGTTCATATTTGTGAGTAATAAAGGTGACAAAATACTCTCCCTCCAGACAATTTTAGTAACTGCTCTCACAGTGCAGTGCTTTGCATGCTTTCCCACATCTAATTGGATTGCCCTGCCTGTGTTCCTGTCTGCAGGTGTGTGATCAGGTGGGCACCACATGTACAGTCTGTATCAAAGCTTCATATACTGTACATCGGGACTTTAAAAGGTACAAAATGAATAGGGCTGATATTAGTAAACAACTTTACAGGATTAAATAAAAAAAATTCTGCAATCCTAGAGCTAGAATGGTTTTCAATGAAATTTACATCGTCACTGTTTAAAAGACCCTACATTAGACCTCACTGATAATGTTTCAGGTGGGTAGCTGCGTCAGCATGTGTAGGCTGCAAAGGAACAAGTAATAGGTTTATTCCATGCTGGAAAAAAAAGGAAAAAGAAAACACAACGTTTCGGCTGTGGAGCCTTCTTCATCCTTCTTCTTCCCCTGAAGAAGGCTCCACGGCCGAAACGTTGTGTTTTCTTTTTCCTTTTTTTTCAGCATGGAATAAACCTATTACTTGTTCCTCACTGATAATGTGTAACTGTTAGGCCTGTGCTTGGGTCCTATTTACAACGTTGATTATTTCCAAAGTCTAGATTTAGAATGCTGAATTCTTCCTAAATTGAAGATGAATCAGAAGAAGCCTTTCCTGATGGAACTCTATTATCAGAGGTTCCTCACAGATTGGCAGCTCTGGACAAATGAGGAAGTAATGATGTGTTCATGCAGTTGCAGTATTTGCCACATTAGAGATGGGTTCCACAACAATTAAGATTCAATTACCTGCAGAAGCAAAGAAATTACTTTCCTTCTTAACATACGTTTGGCAAATCTATTTTCTCTTTGCAGCTCCTAATGCAATTTATAGAACGCATTAATGAAATAGAAGATTGAAAATGAAGTGGTAGGGAAAAAAGGACATGAAAATTGAAGTCTGAAGTCTAATAATATCCATCTGAACCCCTCAGCGTTTAGGAGCAAAGCAGAAGGGCCGAGGGGAAGTGATTCAGTCATGTAACAGGTTGCTATAAGACCTTGGAATGCAAGTGGAGCGAATCTGGGGGCAGCAAGACTTTATCCTGATATTAGAATAAAGAAATGTGGTTAGGTAACAAACATTGTGACATCTTTTGTTTTTCACTGTGCCATTGTAAGCTTTCAGCAGCAGGTAATTACAGCTGAAAAGCTTTTTTTTTTATTAAAAAAAAACTAACAGCTATGCGTGGGGGCTTTTACATGATCTGTTTCAAACGAAAAAATCAGTTGAACCTGGAGCTCATGTGCAATTAAATAACAAAAGCAAAGGAGTGGTTAAATCAAGTTTCATTCTCCAGCATGCTACAAGATGAAAAGATTGAAGAGGCTTGATGGGGAATGTCATTTCACTCAAAAAATAAATCAGAAATTATCCTATTGAAGGAATACAAAATGATCTCTAATGAATCAGAAATGTGCTATTAGGGCTGTATTACAACGCAGTAACATAAAAGGCTAAATTAGGCATTAGGAAGCAAAACAGTAATAAAAATCTTTAAATTACTCAAAATTTACAACTGATCCTCTGTGCAGACCCTCTGCTGAAGTGTTATGACTCGATTACTGGCTAGCAACATTAGCAATAGCACGCATAATGGAATTAATGCACAACATTTTTGAATAGCCCTTTTACTGTCCTTTGACTAAGGTATAGCTGATTAATCAGGGTATCGCTGATTAATCACATTAAAGAAAGAAGGGATTTTGAGTAAGATAAGATAAGATCACTTTATTGGCCATATACAATTTCTTGTATCAAGAATTTGTCTTTTTGCATACCCCTACTTGCTCTCCATTAGACAAACAGACAGGGAGAGAAGCTTGGAATCAGAGCGCAGGGTCAGCCATTTATACAGCGTCCCTGGAGCAGTTGGGGTTAAGGGCCTTGCTCAGGGGCATTACGGAGTAGGATTCCTCTGTCAGCCATGGGATACAAACCAGCAACCTTCCAGCTACAGGCGCAGATCCTTAGCCACAGAGCCACTGCACCACCCTAAGTAAGGTAATATCTCCAGTTTCAATCAGTCATTATAAAGCCCATCAACTAAGTAGAAGAAGTTTTAGAAGGCTTCAGTTTGGAATACCCTAATCGAAAAGTGCTAGTGCTGTAAATTTAACACAAAAGGTCTGACACACCTAATATCTATTGCAGCATCAACCCAGATGCTCTATAAGGATGTGTCCTGTCTTTTCAGAGAATCGGGTGGCTCTCATGTCTCTATGTTTAATTTGCCTACATCTGGAAAATCAAGGGTTCAGCAGCTATTTGGCTTCCCTCATTAGATACCTAAGGATCAGGCACTGGCTCTTCCAGGGAAGCACCTCAACTGGGGAGTAACCATGAGCTGCTTGGAGTTACGTGAATCTTAAAGGGTGAACTCTTACAGGTGTTTTGTACTCTGGGATTTTGGTTTTGCCTGAACGGGGACTTGTTGTCTCACAATTACATGGAGGAGATAGGGTGGGATCCTGAGCTGTTTGAAGGGATGCAGGCACATCAAGTGAAAAAAAAGGTGGTTAAGCAACAGAGACAACAGTTGTACAGACCATTTGTTTAAAAATAGCACAAAATGCATCATTTAGCAGCCCAGGGGCTTGTGAATACAGAACAATAAATGCAGCTCTGGAAGTAACTCTGAAAGTCCCCAGGCTAGGGGGCAGCTGATGTATTACTTAATAATACAAAACTCTAAATCAGTTAAAGATTCTAAACATGTGAAATGTAGCAATGTAAATGATATACAAACGTTTATGCGTTATACTGTAAATATAAATACTTACGTATTTATATTTAACTCTAATGCCAGATGTAGCTTTCGGCCTTTCACCATGCAAAGAAACTCTAATGCTATTAGAAGGAAAACAAATCCAGATTTTCTGCATTGCTACAGAGATCATAGCGTACAGTTAATCTAGACTTCAAGGTTATCTTCGAGCCACTTGCCGCATTTCCTAACATGGAAATTTTCTTGGCACAGAACAAGCCGCAGGGAATAGAGACAGCGGCTCTTGGCTGGGAACCGCACTGGGGGATGCTGAAATGGGCTCAGCCTTCCCATGGGCATGAGAGTTTACAGAGCAGCAAGGTGCAAAGTGTATTTCTTTTTTTCAAGGATCTATATATATGTTCAGAACCTGGCATGAACAGAAATTAAAAGATACCAAAAGGATCATCTAATTCATTGATGTCAGTTACTGCAATATTTTCCGTTTGTCTTTCCCTTGGTAATGGAGTCTCCGAAATGGAGACTGTACTGATTCTGTTCCAAAATGGTGCTCACGAGGAATAATGACACCAAGAATTAGATGTGTATGAGGAGGTTTATTGAGAAATTAGAGAAGATGAGTGCATAACTGTTATTGGTATCTTTGGATTACTTCACAATGATTAATATGTAGAGATAGGGGGAACCTTTTGCACTGTGGTACATGAGAAAACCATGAAAAGTTAATCATCTAGGAGCAACACCAAGGTTGATACGGTGTGTAATGTGTGTAGAACAGACTAACTTTTTTATGTCTTATGTCTTTATTTATGTCTTATGCAGGAGACAAGGGATGGAGAATTGGGTGTAGAATTAAGGAAGAAATCAGTATTAAATGCTATGAGCACAGTACATAAGATGCATGTGTGTGTGTGTGTGTGTGTGAAGCGGTTAGAGTGAGGAGCTGCATCAGTATGTGGACTGCGAAGGAAAAAGCAGAAAATTAATTCCTCGCTGAAAATGAAAAGGAAAGAAGAGAAAACACAAAGCTGTGATAGCAGAGCCTTCTCCATTCATACACACATTATCACACTAAGCCTCCTTGTGTTCCCAGGCTTTATGGACTGATGGACAGACAGAAGAGAAAGAGTCTTCTGTTAAAGCATCAAAATGGCTTCATTTAGTCATATTATAATATATAATATGTGATATGGCAATTGCGAAACATAATGAGGCTTGGAATGGAACAAGGAGATGTAAAACTAATTAGGCATTACTGCAGCTTTATTACTATTATTGCCATTATTATTATTTTTTACCATTCTCATTTTCAGTTGCACACTCAATATACACAAGCAAGATTTAGAACCTGTTATTTATCCCATGCAATCAGGCAGAATGCAGTGTACTGTACTGGCATCAATTTGCTCTTTATTTCTTAGGCTGAATCCTTCTTATGGCTAATCTAATCCTGGGGAGATGATAAGATTATGAAGCATTCATTGTCAGTATAATGTGTTTTTCTGAAGTCACAAACATGTAAAAACATCTGCCCTATATTTGAGGAACATGAGGATATCTTCCTCTTAAAGCTGTGTTGTAATCATCTGTTACAGTATGTACAGATTGACTCTCTCTGTGTCTCAAACCTTTTTCCAGAATAAGATATATTGCTATACAGTTATTACCTAAGTGCAAGACTGCCTTTTAAGAGTCAGACAAAGCTGTTCCTGAAGTAGCAGAAGACTATAAACACTAAAAGAATTGTTGAAATGTTGAGCACAGGACACTGCTCTTCCTTGATGATAAACTCAAGTGAAATGCATCTGAAATTAGGAATAAAAAGAAATGAGCCAATTCCACAAAATGCTGCCTATTTGCCAAGATAGTGGTTTCAGGGGCATTCTCAATTGGGCAATCCTGCATAATATCTTCATCTAATAATAGTTATTTTTTTAATCTATGCAGTTCTGGGTTTCTAACAGGCTTTGAATGACTACCTTGTGAATTACCTGAGAGAGCCATTCTGGTAATAGCTTTTTAATCACCTCTCAAATCACTATTCTTCAACAAACTTCCATGTTGTTAGCAGAGTAAACTCCACACTTTGCCTAATGATCCTGGCGATGCCTAACAATTTTGAAATGTACTGTCATTTTTCGACCACTTACAAACTTAGTTTCCAAAAATAAATATATGCATGAATATCCATCCATCTTCTAACCCCTTTATCCAGCACAAGGTTGGGGAGCCGGAGCCTAACCCTGCAAGCAACAGGCAGAAGGCCAGATACACCCTGGACAGGACACCAGTCCATTACAGGGCACACGCTAACACTGAAGCCAATTAACCTACCAGCATGTCTCTGCACTGTGGGAGAAATCCAGAGCACCCGTAGGTAACCCTTGTGAACATGGGGAGAACATACAAACTCCTTGCACCCAGGTCTGGAATTGAATCCAAGGCCCAGCACTACGAGGCAGCAATACTAATCACTGTGCCACTGTGCTGCCTGCACGTAAATATATAATACGTAAATAAAGCCACACGATGAGCCTTTAAGTAATGGGAAGGAAATTCAAATTAGCCAAAGCCATGAATGGTTATTATTACACAGGGTCAGCAAACACAGACATTAATAGAACATCTAAAGGAAACTAATGAAGGTGTGTGCCTGTTGTCACCCTAAAGCCACAGAGTACTGTCATATTCTCACTCTCTGCATATACTTGTGCTGTAGTACATGGTCCACACGCAGCCCCACTGTGCTCTTTAATGAGAGCCGTCTCTCAGTACAAGTACATTATGGATGGTAACTACTAATAACACACGTAAGGTTTAAATAATTATATTCCTACCAAAACCTTTCATCTACATGATTGTGCACATATAAGGTTCTCTGCCCACTTCTAAGGGAATAGGCACACATCCCTTCATAATCTACGGCAGCAGTTCCAAACATAAAAATGATTTCTCTCCCTCTCTGTAGCTATTGTCCAGTTGGCAAGAGTTAAAACAAGTGCTGAACAAAAGAAAAAAAAATCAGAGATCTAGCAGACTGGTAATGAGAGAGCCCATTGCAGAGAGGCGTAATCAGGCCCTTTCATGGCTTCATTGTGTGCCCTCTTGCTTTACAGTTCAAGGACTCTTGCTGGGTATCTTCTCTGGTTTGCAGCCCAGCCAGTCTGCAAGTACATCATCAAAGCAAAAGCTGCAGTTTCTTGTCTACCCACAGTGGTTCCAAGTGCGGATGAATTTTAATTACGTTTTGCTGGTACAGCGCATGTGCATGGCTGCCATTCTGTGGGGGAAGGAGGTGGAACACAAGTTACTCAAGACTATATCGTTCTGGGATTGGGTGGCCTGTGCGACAAAGTGTCAGTCTGCGTGCATTTTAGACTGCTGTGTAAATGGGCACAAATGTGGTTATGTCTGAGATTTGAGATGGGGAGTGACTGTCTCGCTTTGTGACAGACTCGCAGTGTAGCCAGGGGAATGGGAGGTACTGGGAACCCCTCTGACAGGTGCCAGCTGCTTGTTGCCCAGAGCCTTGTTTGGCTTAGAATACAGGCTGTGGCGTGTGTGGGTGATGATTCTGAAAAGTGAGGAGATAGGGAGACTAAAAGTCACGTCTGCCACAACTCTGCAAAACTCATGAAATATTAGACAGAACATTGGTGGGCAACCAAACACTTCCTTGCTTGGAAGCTGATGGTGCAGCAAACAAAAGCTGAAACGGCGTTCTCTACAGTGATAAATGTTTGCTTGAATGGAAAAGGTGTTTTTTAGGCCACAATGAGCACAATCAGGCCTCGGGGCTGTGGGGCGCAAGTTGGTCCATCTCGTTCAGAGCTCTGCTGACTTGTGGTCAGAAAGAGGAAAGTGATTGCTGTTGCTAGCTGACCTATTTCCTGAGAAGGCGCACTTCAGCTCAGTGAAGAGAGTGTGGGAGTGAGCTTTGCCACTTTTCAAAAGTGGCCTTAATTCTGCAACTGAAAAATGTACTTGTAAATGATGGAATACATTACAATACTGAAAATATCTGCAACACTAAGATGACAAAGAGCTAGAGGAAAGGGCTTGTGATTTTTTAAACTATGTTGGAAATAAGATCTAATGATGCAATGCGTAAATGTGTAAAATCATTAAAGGCAGCTTTTCAGCAAATGGAAAGAAAGAGAAGTTCTGGTCTTTAACTTTCTGTTGTACAATACATGCACACTAACAACCTTCACAACATACTGCACTGCAACAGCTGATAAATAATGCACCATTAGCCTTAAGACTGTCAAGTAAGAGTGTGTATTTAGTTGGTGTAGAGTGGTAAACCCTATTAAATTTGTTCTTTGCACACTTACTCATCCCTTGTCCTTTCGCACATACTATCTAGCTTTTAACAAGGATTTTGCATAAGGTTGAAATAAAAGGTAAACCAGCATAGTTTAAAACGATGCCTGAAAAATGTGTCAGCACAATTTAAGTAAAGGTCAAAGCCATTAAATTTCTTCCCTAGGTCAGCTTCTTTCACCCCCATTCATTCACCAGGCTTTGGAGGTTAAGAAAGAATTAAATAAAAAGCTCTTGTTTTCTGCATCACAAATACATAATGTGCTCATTTGAGGAACACTAAGAACCCTTTCATGGAGTTCAGTGAAGCTTCAAGAAGGTGCAGTGAGAGAAGGGTTCTGATAGCACATCTAAACAGCACAATGTTACACCAGAGTGAATCTAACAGTGCAATTCAAAGAAATACTGAACCATCTCTCTCCATAGCAATACTGTACATTTTCAACAGTCCTGACAGGTCTTATTAGAACACGCTAAGAGAGAAAAAGCCCTCACACTCTGAGGTACGGCTTATATTACACTATTAATGTGCAACTTTGTAAGGCTTCCCCAAAACATTACGAGTACTTGCTTTTAGTTTTTGGAGCTTATTTCTTCTGGCTTGAAGAGGCAATAAGAAATCACATATAATGGAATGTGAAAACTAAACCACTTTATTGATTTTTCCATACAAGGGCAATTCAGCTGACTTTCCCTCCTTGATCCAAAGATTTCCCCTATATTTATTTTCAGAAATTAATTCTCTTGTGTAACTTGTATGGGCATTTTCTTTAATGCTTGCACATATCCAGTAAAATGTATTGGGGACTGAAAGGGAAATGGTTTCTTTATGCAGAAATCTTCACACACCGTTATAGGAAGGATGCTTGTTTGTATTAAATCAAAATCTAGATACAAGCATGACAAAAGCACAGAACCAAATGCACAGAGGAGCTGGTAATTAAGGCCATTGACTGTTTGGTGTAGAGGACACAATAACTCACGGCACTGTTCAGCACATGTTTGAACCAAGTTTGAAACGCGAATTTTCTGAAGAACTCCCAAGAAGACATATGGTACACAAGTTGTATCCCCCTTGATGCTCTGAATCCAGTCAGGAAGAGTTATAGTACAGCTGTGGTCAATTTCTATTACCATGAATGTGTGTTTAAAAGTGATCATTGCATATGCATTAGAACATTTACAAAACAGTCCCACACAAGGCACAATATCTGTTTCTCACAAGGTTGTCCTTAAAGATCAATGATTCCCAAAATGTCACATACTGTACAGCACATGTCTGTCTCCCTCAGCAAAGAGTAAATTCAGAGTGCGCGTGGGTCAGTTCAGGAAGAAACCTAAATCAGGTCAGGTCCTACATTCGACAGATGGAAAGATGGACCACAATGAGCAACCTCACGACAAGAGACACGCCTGCTTTCTGGATGAGCAAGCAAGAGCTGGGGCAAAGACTGACAATCAGAGTGGCGGTGATCAGAGAGATGAACAGACAAGTGGAAACGCTAGCATGCACAGCAATCGATGGGGAGATGGGCGAAGATTAAAATGCTGACAGCAGGGGTGACAGCTGAACCCACTGACAACAATTCAACAGGCTGCACAGTACAAAAATTAGAATAAACAGAAACACATGCTGGACTACAGTGTGATAGCTTATATTGGAATTACATTCTATAAAGATGGTAGGTAATGTACACATATCTGGTTTAGATAGCTGGAAAGCTGCAGTTCAACAGCTGACGTACTATAAATCATATGAATATGTAAAGATCTTAACCTCCTTGTAACGTCACACACGTTACAAGGAGGTTACCACTAGATTCTTCTTCAATAGCTTCTATCCACAAGCAGTGAGACTGGCGAACACATTTAGCCATCCCCCTCGGACCACACCTACACCATCATTACCTTGACACAGCAAGGGGTTCAACCCTAATATTTCTCTATAAAAAAAATGAAGCAAGAAAAGTAAGAAAGCAGGAAAGTAACTAAGTAAATAAGTAAGCAAGTTTAGTAAGTAAAGAAAGAAAATCCAAAAGGTACATAAGTAAATAATGTAATAATGTATAATAATAAAAAAAGCATTGGGGAATTACTTTAAGTAAATAAAGTAAGTAAGATAAGTAAGTGAAGAAAAAATAAGCAAGTAAGCTAAGTAAAGAAAGAAAGTTAAGTAGAGTAAAGACAGATACTAAGTAAGCAAGTGAAGAAAGTTAAGTACTTTAATGTATGTAAGCAATTAAGTAAGTGAGCAAGTATGCAAGGTAAGTAAAGTACTGTAATTTAAATAACAGTCATTTAAGTGAGCTAAGTAAGTAAAATAACTAAAGTATGTTTACGTAAGTCAAGTAAAATAGTATGTTAAGTAAATAACTAAAAGAGCTCTGCAAGCAAGTAAATAAAGTAAATAAGTTAAGTAAAAAAAGGAAAGTTGCTAAGTAAGCTAAGTTAAGTAATTAAAGAAGCTAAGTAAGTAAGCTAAGTTAGTAAAATAAGTTAATTTAAACAAAGCTAGCAAGTTATTAAAAAGTTAAGAATAGTATGTATAATAGTAAATTAAGCAAATAAGCCAAGTAAGAAAGTAAGTTAAGGGTGAAGTGAAACTAAAAACATTATTATCTTCATTATTAGTCACTATTATTATAATACAAAAGTAAGATGTTCTACCCATAGGTGCCCTTTATGACTTTTAATTAAAAACTCCAAAGATTATGGGACTGAATTTCTAAATGTCTTTATTTTATTTTATTTTATTTTACTTCCTTCACAGAATATCCCTTCAGGCTACATGCTCAGGCAGCGATAATGCTTTCAGAATCTTGCCGGGGGAAAAGAGACTTAAATGAAGGGTGGATGAAGGTCCATTCCTATCGAGTTGTACTTAAAAATGCTTTATCGCTCTTCGTTCTCAAATCCTAAGATATCTCTGTAAGGGTCTCCATTTGATCAAGATAAACCAAATTAAAATTATCTCTCGATTTATGGCCCCTTTAAATGAAATCTATTTCATTCTATGCATTTTTTTTATTAACAAAATCACTGAAGTCCGGTGCTGGAGCCACAGTGCCCCCTTCACATGTTTGATGGAACATGACAATCAACAGGTCTTGCCGGTCTTCCTCCAGTTGTTTTCGTTGTTCCACCGTGCCCTCTAGCGGTGAAGATTCATAATTGCATGCCCGTTACACAAGAATAGATGAAGAGCTTTCTCGCGTTTAGATAGCGTTCTATGAGGAAATGGCAGCCTCCAGTTGTTATCTGGTTCATGGTTTATGATGTTACCATATTGATATCTTTTGGTTATTTGGCTTGTTTGTCTAAAGGTGGGGCCTGTTATGTCAAAGATCTTCGCTGACCAGGCAGGAAGACACTCTCTGTGGTTCTGGTTCTCTAGTGGACAAAGGGTCAACTTAGTGGGGTTGGACTGGGCACAAGGTACAGGGAAGTGATCATAGTGTGGGACAGTACAGTACAGCCCTGTGACCATTCAAATTCATCAGACAGGGCCACCGCTATAATGCAAAATAAACTGTAAAATTGACATCTTTCAATCTTAAAAAAACTGGTTAGGCCGTGACGTTAAACAGATAGAAAGCCAGCTGCTAAGTAAAATACTACGGAAGCTGATTAGTGCCACAGAGAACAAAAACTTTATTGTGTGTGTCGTTTAAAACGCAAAGAATATTTTTCTCCTCGGCACTAATAAGCTTCCGTAAAATACTTTGAAAGGAACTGAATGTATTTTAGCTTCAATAAACTAGACTCACCCCATTTCGCTTTCATTTCGGTTATGTCGATCATTTTAATTGTCTGGAAAAAAAACAAAAAAGGTCCGTTCACATTTGAGAATAAACTGCTGCATGTAGATGAGAAAGGCCTGACAAGCACCTCGATGGATCTCTGCTGGTTTGGCATCATTAGCACGGTGTATTTCCAGGCACTGACGATCCGCAGGGAGGCAGTGTGCTCAGGAACAAGCCCCCGAGAGTTTCTTCCAGAGCTGGAAAACTTTCGCTTTCAGATGAAAAAGATTCCACCACCTTTCTCTGCCGGGGCTGTGCGCTTGCTGACCCGCCAGGGTGGGATGGGAGATGGAAGTCCCAGAACCACACACAGCCACACTCCGGCTGAAGTAATTAATGGCCTGCCTGGACTGTCTGTCTTTATTAATTAACACGAGTCCAGAGTGCAGGTCCCCACGGAGATTCGCCGTGCTGCCACTCAAACCGGCTGCCAAGAACTAACCCTCTCCTTTCTGTTGTCATGAATAATTGACAGGAGTCTCAATGAACAGCCTCTCACACTTCAGTATGGGGGGAGAAGAGACAAGGCCTGAGAATTTGCCTAGCCTCTGCTTAGCGGTTTTGGATGGTTAAATAAACCTGCTAGAACAGGTTTTTCACAAGGATGCCTGGCATTCATTTCACTTAATTTTTTTTATGAAAGATAGAGCTTTTTAGCCCAAATAATTTAATGTGTTCAGAAGGATGAGAACAGGCCTTTGTCCAATCCAAGTTCACTAACGACCTGAAATTGAAGTGATGCAACTGCAACGCCTTGAAGACCCTTGTAGTAGTCACTGAAGAATCCCACAGTATTTCACCAATCTCTAGCCTCTCATCTGAACATGTGGCAGTTATTTGGATATTAAATATGCTTCTGCATGTGTGCTGGGAAGCTGGTCTACCCCTGGTTACTGAACCATCACAATTTATGAATCTATCTAAATACATAGCAAAGGGAGGGAAGAAGAACCCTTTTCCTTGCTGTTCTACCATCTGCACTAAACACAAAGTGAATTTGGCTCCACTCATTTCAAATGCAAATGAGCGTTTTGTTGAGCATACATTGGCAATGAACAAAACAGCATTAATTGCAGTATTGTTTTCAGATTATCGATGGACAGAATGTTAGGTTCTTTTAAAAAATGTATAGAAAGCAGCGAGGCATAATGCTGAAAAGGGCCGTGTAACTGTGATTGCAGTTAATGTATGACATAGGCCGGTGGCCACAACAGAACAGATTAGTTCTTCAGGAGCATCATAGCTCATAGATGACAGTTTGATGCCCTCAAGGTTGCCCTGAGTGACAATTAATTTTAGGCCAAAAGTAAGTAGAATATTTGGGGAGTTTTTGCAGACTATATATTTCCCAATCCAGGAAACTGGAAACTGGTCAGATTGAGATTGTGTTTTTTATTAGTATGCAGTGCACCTTTCAACAGAGATCTGCTGTACCTCTCTGGCATCGACAGGACATGCTACGGTAAATGTTTCCTGGGGAGCTTCTTTTGTATGGAAGGAATTAACTTCTGATTCCTCTTTCATTCTATTTCATGATAACTGCATGGATTCAGTAATAGGAGCTTTGCAGTGCAAGCTTTAACCAATGATTTTGAATATTTTGACATAATGCTAAATACTGTAGCATTATTTGGGGGGGGTTTGCTCAGGAAAAACTAAAAGGTATGGTAGTTGCTAAACACTACCGTTACCAATATCACCCCCCAACACCACAGACTACAATAAATTACACTGGCACATGGCACTCAAAAATATCTGTAAGGGTTTTATCTGTATCACCTCCTCTGAGCTTTCCTCTGCTTTGATAATTGGTTTTAGGACTGCCACTGATCTAATTGGTAGAGTTTGTCCACGGACCTGTAGAACAACACAGAGCTTTGGGGGCTCTATTAATCCTCCCTGGCAAGGAAGAATGGGCTGTGGCTGATGGACTGAAAAGGTGAATATAGAGGGAGACAGAAAAGAAAAGGAGAGATGCCACAACGATAAGGAAATGAAGAACAGGGAGGTCTAGGAGATTCAATGAATGTTTTCATCCATAGTAATGCTTCAGCCCATCACGTGTGACAGTGTAACTGGGAAATTATTTCCCTGGGGAAAAAAAAAACCCAACTGCTTTTTACAAAACTGGTAGCTTTGCAGAAGAGCTTTGTTTTCAGGTCCTGGGGGTTGTGGGAGTGAAGAGGTATTGTGAATGGATATCAATTATACAAAATGCCAGCTGTTTTGAAAGGATTTACACCATCCAGATGCACAGATGTCTCTTCTGGGTGTGCCCCATGCTGCAGGCTTGGATCTCTGCAGATGTGACATCATAGGAACTCGAAACAACATGGCGGCCATTGACTGTGGTGAACCCTAGTCACCAGCTGCCATATTTTCTCAAGATACCCTGATGCCCAAAGTATCCTTAATCTTTGGTACAGTATAGTCCCTTCAGTGTGTTGCTTTATTCTCATGCGACTACCATAAAATGATGGCTGGCACATAAAACTACTGGGACTTTATCAGACTAGATTTCTGAGATGTGAAATGCAATGACACAAACCAGTAGCTCTTCCAGGAGGCTAGACTACCAGAAATTGACAGGAAGTGACAGTGCAATGTGTGGGTCATGGTTTAAAATAAATAGGTGTCTAGACCTGGAGAATGAAGGGAATGTTTCAGAGAGGTCGGCGATATGATTGGCTGTCAGGGGCAGGTAATATTGGGTGGCTGTCTGGCAATTTCTACTAGATTGAACACGACTGCCAGGCTACATCTTTCAGCCGAGATTCCAATAAAAAGTGCTCTGCGTTCTGCACACTGACAAAAACAAGCCGGGGCGACAGACTTTATTATGAGTCACAGATTGGAAACAGCAAGTGTCGGCCTGCATCTGACTAGCACACTTGAGCACAGCAATTAGATTTGATTATCTGACAAGGAGTGGAGAAAAAAAAACAACTTGCATCGCCATCATCCTCTTAAAGCAGTCTCCCATTTTCTATAAATTAGTGTTGATTAAGGGTGTAATGTGAATGGATATGGAATATGTCGCAATGAGAAAATGCACATTCAATATCTGTAGAGATGGAAAATTATTGTTCAGCTGGTTATCTAGGAAGAGTGAAAGGGTTCATGTTCCAACAGCGTCCTCTAGTGGTGTTCATAAGAAGGGAAGGCTTTTGCTTGGAATGTTCCTTAATTGCCCTGAAATTTAATCACAAACAATAATAGTTGAAACTCATTGCTCCTCTGAAAATTTTGCTTTTCAGGACAAAGCTGCAGAAACCAATAAATGTATAGAAAATATAAGTGTTTAGTCTGTATTTTTTTTCAATGCCGTTTTTTGTTTCTTTTGTGGTTTTTGTACCTTCTAACCATTTTCTTTTTAAAGTTATTGCTCTGTAATCCCCCAACTGACGTGCAACTCTATTTGTATTATTACATTTGTTCCTATCTTGTTCTTGGTCATTTGTTAATTATTACAATTAACCACTATCGGGGGAAATAAAAAATGTATTGATGTCCAGTGAATCAAAAACCTGTGACATTTTAAGTCATATCTGAATTTAAGGTAAAATTTAATCTACCCTACTTTGACTATAGGGGATTTTGAGTATTTTTGATGTTTGCTCTCTCTAGAGATGAAAAAGCTTTCATTTCACTCAGTCTGCTTTCACTGGTTTGAAAGTCTACAGCTATTGTCAACAGAAGGAGTAGTCAAACTTAGTGTTTCCATGACAATCCTTTGCAAAGCTTTAATCCAACCAGTACTGTATTAATTTTATTTACTCATAATTACTCAATAACCAATGCGATAATCAATCATCAATAGTTCATGTGGAGTTTAAGCTACAGGTCATGTTGAGGGCTGACACTAGGGTTAGTATTGGAGTAAAGGATGGGTTTGAAGTAGGTTAAGCATTAGTATTATATCTTTTAAGGTCCAGGACAGAGTTCAAGTTAGAACAAGGCTAAAAGTCAAACATAGACTGAGGCACAGAGCTGGAATCTTGGTAAGTACAGGGATGTTTTAAGCTTATGGTTTAGGATCTAGCTATGACCTTATCGTCAAGTTAGAGAGTAAGTCTGGGTTAGGGAGAAGCAATGAAGAATACCTTTGGGTTATATTTAGAATTCCCCTAATCAGAATTTTCTTCTGATAGCAGCAGAAGTGGAGACAGAAGAGCAGTTATCATTCCCAAACTCTGGGAGGTTGCCATGCCCTCTTAGCCAGTGGAACACCATTGACATGTTGATGGAGTGCCATATCTTCACCCTTTCGTGACACGTTGAATGATTCAGGTCCTGTTCCTAATATATTTGACAGTCTATATTTTCTTCTGTCTCCTCCTGTAATGTACAGCCCAGTAGGCACCTGCATGGGTAGGCTTGCACTGGTTTAGGACAAGCTGCAATTTACTTTGACATCTGCTCAGATCTAACTTTGCTTAGAAGCACTTCTCCTTTACTTAAATACAAAAAGAGTTATCTTAAAATCCCTAAGATCAAAATTCCATTTAGAATTGTTCAATATTAATGTATTTTTCTCATTGAAATTGTGCAACATCTGATTTTCATGTTATGCTGGACAGTAAAAATATATTTATTTCATATCAGTCATTATGTTATAGATGCAGGGCATACTATATTTTTCTGTAAAGGAACGGTACAGTTAAAAGGTGTACAGGAAACACTGGAAGACATTTTGCTTTTGTTTTCTGAAAGAAATATCATAGTCATACGGGATTATTAAATCTCCTGTAGTCATTCAATGTGTCTGTAATGACATTATCATTGATCTGTCCACCCTGGATATATGATTCTTAGAATTCTAAAAGAAAACGTTTCAATATTTCAACACATTTCAGTACTTATTTAAAGATTTTTTCCTTCAGCACCCAAGATCATTTATTTTGAGTCCTAAGTAAAATAACGAATTGACAATAATTACAGTCTGCAAAGGAACAAGTAACAGGTTTATTCCATGCTGGAAAAAAGGAAGAAAGAAAACACAACGTTTCGGCCGTGGAGCCTTCTTCAGGTGTGAGCTGATAATTACAGTCTGCCAAGTCAACAAAACCAACAAAACGGTTCGTTTGCATGTAATACTACTAATGTGAAGAGTGATAGTATTCTTCTAGTCACCATTCTTGCCTGTTTTGCCCTCTTGGATGAATTAATCAGGAAAAACTGGATGAGTCATTTGATTCCAAAGGAGGCTGGCGTATATGAATTTGTCCTCTTCGTGGGCAATGACAAGGCATAAGAACAAGAAGTGAAAGGCCATTAGTCTTTCTCTGCCCTCTCCCTTTGTTCCTGTAATTTCTCTCGAGGTAGTCAATTCATTAGAGATATTAGAAGCTGAGAGAAAATCGGCACCAGACAGGTGATACTTACAGTGTGAAAAATGTTTTCAATTTTAAATACCATAAATATTTAATGTGAAGAAATACATTTTGCATTGAAGAACTTTTTTTTTTTTGCTAAGACAGTGACTGGTATAGCCGAATGATTCCCTGACATTCAAGCCTGGAAAGGTCACACGATTCCTGAAGGGTCTGAGAGCAGCACACAGAGCTTCAGTGTGAAACTGACAATGCTGGCATCCAACGATAAGCAGGCAGATTGCATTACAGATGGCTTATGTGTGTGAGTCTATATTATAGATGTGTGTGGACATAAAGACATACTGAGCAACACAAGAAGTGAATCACTCTGTGCATGTATGTTTTTAGAAACATAATGTATAGACTACAGCTTTTCAATATTGATTTTATGTGTTTTGGTATTGTTTTGATAAACTGGTCATTTATAACTGACCATGATACATTTAATTGAGATGGACTGATAGTATAGACCAGTGAACAAGCACGTGCTTGTCCAGGCTCACAAAATCTCACAGGACAACACTTGCAACCTCAAGTAAAGTATGTATTTTAGTTAAAATATGACCAGATGAGCTCTTAGCAAACGAATTCAAGAACATATTTCGATACACCAGCAAACCCTACATTACAATATTCAAACCTGGACAATAATACAGACGTGTTACTGAGGGTAATGTCTAACTAAATCCAGGTGAAAAGTTCAGTTCAAATATTACGTTAAGCATAAGCATACAAGGAGAAACGTGCAACTGGGCTGATGGCTCCCATAATGCAGCACTTCTGAGGAGGTTGAGTTGACCAACCTCATTTCTGTAAGAATAGGATCTGTTTCACAGTCTTATATCGGAATCCTTTTGGGTGAAAAGTGATGTGCTGAAGGTACAGATACAGTATAGTGAAATACAGATTAACTTCCTTCAATACAATGAATGCATTGTCCAATTATATATCGATGGGAAAGGGAATTAAAAAAAATACGAGTCGCAACAGCCCAAAATTGGGAAAATTTAATTGTCAACGCCTTTGTAAAAAAAAAAGGATCATGTTTGTACCGACAGCGCAATGCTGCCTCTACGTGGCAAATTTAGGGATTACTTATCTTCTCTATTTCTTTACAACTGGAGTCCCACTTATATTAATGATTCTCTTCATCCATCGTCTTCTTCTTTCACTTTAATTATTGCCATGGTTATTACTGTGTTAACTTCGTACTATAATTTTCTAGAACATTTTTAGTATTTTAATGGTGCATAATCCGATTCGGCGTTTTCGAGTGTTTTAATTCTGACTCAACTAAACAAGTCACTTGGAGCACTGTTTGTCCTTCTTAAGGTGCCGTAGTTTATATTTAAACCAACAGGAAACGGAAGTCCCGCCCCTTTTCCTTTTCGCTGGCCGACTGTGTGAGTTGGGTATTTTGTTTTTACTCCTGAAAATAAATTTTAATCTAAATCCATCCGAACCAGAATTAATTTATGCTAAACCCAAATCCCTCAGTTCTTGTATGATCAGTTCTTATCTACGACCCGATGCTTTTTTGGTGTTGTGATGGCTCGTTAATCTTGTATAGTTTTGACTTGCATGAACACTGATCCCGTCCTTTTTTCTGTCTTTCGTTTAGGTCCCAGCCGACAAATACAACAAAATGGTAAGGACTGCTTTAATATGTGCAGCCAAATGTTAGGTTACCATGGGATTGCGTCTTATTTTTACTTTTCTAATCCCAGGTTTTCGCAGTATAGACATTGGTGAAGCCTGACGTTTTGAATTTATAATGGCCTGCTGCACTGTAGTGGCCTAACGCACGTTAGTGCTGTGTTAGTATTACCTCTATGTCGTGACCCAAATTAAAATGATTCTGTTCTTCATATATTATTATTATTTTTTTAATCGCCGGCTTTGTAATGTGTGTCTGTAACCTTTGGTGTGATTTACAGTATAACATCTGCTGGGCCTGGTCAGACTTTTGCGCAGCGAAAACATTAATTCTAGGTTCTTGATCGCATTGGCAATAAAACTTGCATCCCTGAATTTGATGCCTATAGCTATACTGAGAGCATTTACACTTGTTTCCCTTTCATTCATTTCAGCCGAGGAAAATCGAAGAAATCAAGGATTTCTTGCTCACAGCCAGGAGGAAGGATGCCAAATGTAAGTTCAAGTCAGGGTGTGTAGGCTGCCACTGTTTTGTTTTAATGCTCTCTGCAGTATCAACTGATGCGAAGCCTAGAACTTTAAAGAATACCTTGTTTTTGGTTGTGAATGGTTATCATCTGGGAATTTGAGAAAAGGCTAATCCCAAACCTAGGGATCGTAGGTTGTGGGAAACTGTCACTGAAAAGCAGTTTGCACGTCAGTGTGTCATGATGGTAGAGCTCCAGAATAAAGGATGCTTTATGAAATTTGCTGTAGTGCTTCAACAGTTTGTAGTAAGTACAGCTTATTTGGAGCAAGGTTATTGTGTTTTTGGACTGTTGGGGTTTAATAATAATTGCTTACACATATATAGAGCTTTTCTGAACACTCCACTCAAAGCGCTTTATAGGTAATGGGGACTCCCCTCCACCGCCACCAAAATCCGTTTAGCTCGGATATTACTGTGTACAGCAGTCTCTTAGGTGTGATGTGCTTATGCATTACAAGAGAAAAGTTTAACTTTTCAGGGAGCTGTAGTTGTGATGGGCCCAGTTTAGATCACTGGCTCCCAGCTTTACTCTTTTCTAGGTTTTGGTCCAGGCAAGTTCTTTTTTCAGATGGTATTTCATTTCAGTTTTCTATTAAGATCTGCTTTAAAAGATGCTAACAGCTGTTGAATGGCATTTATAAGTGGTATCAGCCCTGTACCTCTTTCTGTGTTTCCGAACTGTACTCTTTCAGGTGGGAGTATTTGATACATTGTCGTTTTCACATGTCTGTTCTTCATACATCGATCTCTTTAGAGCAGTTTGGGCCAACATAGGAGCAGGCTATTAGGCTGCTGAGAGATTGAATACAAATTCTTATGTTAATGGGACAGTGTTTTAAGTAGCGCATTTATGATACCAAGGACTGAGTGTAGCAACAGATAGAAATGTAATCAAGCAAATGATTGGTGTAATCAAGCATTCATTGGTGATTAAGAGCTCAGATTTAGAGGTCCTGCAGGACTGAGTTTGAGAATCGCTGGTTTAGATGTAAAACCTCTTAAAGATTACAAGTGTTTACATGTGTGATGGGTAAGCATTGGCACATGTTTTGGTTGACCTCTGAATTATTGCACTTGATGAGGCAATAATTCAGCTTGCCCAAATACGTTTGAAGATACAAGTAATGCTCCAGGCTGTTCTGATTTCACCAGCATGTTGCTCACTGTTTATTCAGCAAGTGACTACATTTTTGACATGCTCAGTGGACTCATTGCAGTGTTGCCCTTTGCTTGTACAGCTGTCAAGATCAAGAAGAACAAGGACAATGTGAAGTTCAAGGTGCGCTGCAGCCGGTATCTGTACACCCTTGTCATCACGGACAAGGAGAAGGCAGAGAAACTCAAGCAGTCTCTCCCACCTGGTGAGTGATCACGCTTCTTTCAGGTTTAAGACGTGTTGCTGAGCGCTGTCCTTCAGTAAGGAAGTTCCGGGGCTTGGGGAGTGGAAGCTTCTAGGGTGGCTTCAGTCACTCCATTGCAGGAACCCTAAGAAGCACTCCGCATACCTGAGCGACCAAATGAGGATGGTGAATCCGGTTTTTCTGTTACACATCTGACCTTAACTGTAGTAGTTCAAGTAGTTAGCTGTGTCAGCATGTGTAGGCTGTGAAGGAACAAGTAAATGTTCCTTCCATGCTGAAAAGAGAAGGAAGGAAACAACTTTTCAGCTGTGGAGCCTCCTTCAGGTGTGAGCCGAAACGTTGTGTTTGAAATAAACCTTTACTTGATCTTAATTGTAGTCATTATTTTAGAGATGCATCCTTTGCTAATTGAAAATGGCTGTGTAAGTGTTAGGTACCTTGTCCTGGAGGCAGAGAACTGGAGATCCCATCTCTCTTTGTTGGCAGGAAAGCAGTACTATTGCTATGGACCATGAAAATCTAGTATACTTTTCTAGTGTGACGTCGTTTGACTTCACTTTTGGGCTGTACCTAAAGTTTTTCAGGGTAATAAGTACAGGGAAAATTACCTGAACAGCACCTGTGAAGTCTTGATAAAACACTTGAGGACTTTTTTTCAGTGAGACAGTTTCCTTATAGGTATGAAGCATCTGTTAAAAGAAGGGCTTATAAAGATGTGTGGCTTTAAAAACAAATCCTCACTTGTAGCCTTGGTGCAAGAGGTTATTTAAAAGACGTTATTAAATTTCTCATTTCTGTGTAGATTTAATTATTTGTAGCTAGAAAACCACTCCAGGATGTAAAAAGAAATCAATGCACAATACCTTATGTGAAATTGTAAAAATAGTTTTTTCAGATCTTTATGTATAATGTATATGCTGATTTACATGGTTGAAAAAAGTTTATATTAATTGCATTACCCTTTTCTCCCATTTCTCTTGCCAGGTAGTGTTTCGTGTAGGTGATAAGTAAATAGCAGAACCAGTTCAGCCATGTGATCATGTAGTGGAAAGCTTCAGGCCACTGGGGCCCATGCATTAGGAGGGAATTTTGTTTTTAAAGTCTGTTGTGCCGCCTCCTTTCTGGACAGTAACTGTCCTATAACATTTTTACTTTTTCTACCTCTGTATAATACTTCAAGTAGGTAGCTGCGTCAGCTGCAGAGGAACAGGTAACCGGTTTATTCCATGCTGAAAAGAAAGGAAACACGTTTCAGTGGAGCCTTCTTCCACAGCTCAAACATTGTTTATTTTCTTTTCAGCATGGAATAAACCTGTTACCTGTTCCTTCTATATAATACTGTTCCACATCATGAAAGGATTTGCTGCATTCTTATTGTGGCATGATAAGAAAATTATAGATGGGTGACAAATCGTTAGCCAGAAAACATTTTAAGGGTAGGCTCGTGTCGAAATGTATGTGTGAATATTTGCTCAATTAAATGAATAGCAAGAATTTGTGCATTATCTAAATGTGCCTCTTTTTTTCTCTTTTAGGTCTGGCTGTGAAAGAACTGAAATGAGCTCTTCATGTACAGAATAAAAATTTATTGTAATAAAACTTGACGTTGAGACTTGTGCTTTTTCATGCAGTACACGGGTCAGACTAAAATCAGATTTCTAGGAAGTTAACATGTCTTATGAAAGTGCATTAATGTCTCTGCTGGTTGAGTGCATTGGATTCCACTATTAGGTGAATTACTTTCAGAGGTTCTCACTGAAATGAAGGAAGTTTGCCCTGTATTCAGAATTAATGTTCAGAATTTGTTCAACTAAAGCCTTTAATAGCTTTCTGGAAAAGGTGGCATTTTTTAATATGGTAGGACTTCCTGTCAATGACATGAATTTCAGGTTATTTAATGAATGTGCTTTATGCCACTTGATGGCAGTATTGAGCTTTGCTAACCTGTGCTACTCTCACCCTTTCACGTTGGGAATCCTTATTTTTATACACGTATAATTACACATAAAGGAAGTTGTAATATGAAATTTAATGCCTTTTCCTAATGGGTGTCTGACTGCATATTGGCAGGTTAGGTTCCTAATTAGCAAGATGAGACGGATGTAGAGCTCTGATGCTTTTAGTCCTGGTCTGTAGACATCCATTTAATCTACTGCTTATTCGTGAATATTTTAAAATGTCCTTCCTAATCCCAAAATTCAAGTCCTATGAGATTTATGTCATAGTTTGCTTATTTTCTTATGTAGCCTGCTGTCATGAGAATACTCTTACACTGTACATGTATCAGTGCAGTATAATCCTGCGTTTACTATTTGCCGAGTGCTTGCAGCCAAATTGCCTAATGTAACCAAGTAGGCGAGATTACCTCACGTTAACAGGAAACCTGGGAGTAATAGAGATATACTGAGAACTTATTTGAAACCCCTGTCTCGTTTTCAACGAACAGTAATTCGAACAGTAATGTCCTAAAGCAGAACTGGGTTTCCCTGGTATTTTTAGATTAAAAGAACAGCAGGTGGTTAATTGGTAACTGCACATAGTAGTCCAGTAGTGCAGTTTTACTCATATCCCGGGGACAGTGAAAATAAATTGAAAGGGGGTTGGATTGCATGAGACAAAACGGCACCTCTGAAAGCAATCCGCGTGGTGTTGAAATCCTGCTAGATGTGTTGCAACTACCGAACACGTTTGCGGTATGCTAAAAATAAGTGCGATGGATTTTTACGTTAGAACTGAAGTTCGAAAGAAGATATTACACCGGGTACGCTTCTGATCTTGATCTCTGGCGAAAAGAGGGAGGTGGTCTAAGTGTAATTAATTCGGAGTCGAATGCCACTGTTTCAGTATTTAATGTTAAATGCATCAGGTGCTACCTAAAGCACTCGTACGTTTACACCTTGTTCAAAGCTGTATTTTCTCTAAACAAGCTTACAAATCTACACAAGAGCTTTCCACACATACTCTTTCCTAATTTAAAATATAGTTTTACAATTTAATGGTCTGTAGTTTTAAAACTTTTCAGCATTCAAAGGTGACTAAAAATTTCGGATCAATTCGGTACTCGTTTAGCGACTAGATGTGCCTTCTTGTTTGCAATTGTATCAACGTTCTAGAAGATAATCATCTTGTTAATGCAGTGTAAGATGAGTCTAGCCAGGGTGCCTGTTTGGTTAGCCTATCTTTTGAAATGGAAGCGAAGAGCTTCGATTTTCTTTTTAATGCTTTACTACAAGATGTAACCAAGTGCTAGAAACTGCTTTGGTTGCTTTTCGCGTCTCTTATAAATGGACATTCTACGCTGAACAGCCGTATATACTCCTATGTTCCTGTGATGGAGAGGGTGGAGTCAATCAAATATACAGTACAGTAATACCCCAGATCCTTTGAGATTTAACATGACCTCAATATACAGTTGCCTGTACTGCCGGCTTTTATACATCAACTAAGCCTTCAGTTACGTTTTGCATGTATATGGGCACCTAAGGGTATTACTAGCATTTTTTAGACGAAAACATTAACCGTACTGCAAGCGTACTGTCTCATAAACAGAGCAGTGCGCTAGTTACGCACGTCCCCGACCCTGATAAACGCGTGATCCCGTGCCCCTGATTTACGCGCGTTCCCGCGAGGGCTGCGTGCACGCCGGAGCTCCGAGTGAATAACTTGTCAAGGGAGAGAGAGAGAGAGAATGGCAGCAGGCGAAATGAAGTCGTGGAGCTCAGTGAGGACTGGTTAAATCGTCTTTTTTTTTTCTATCGACCTTAAGAAAAAAAAGAAAATCTCCGAAGCGGGCAGAAAACACTTCGTATTCTTTTAACGCGTCTTCTTTCTCTTTCCGAATTTTATCTCCATCTTCCGATCAGTGCATCGCACTCCCCCTCTGCATCCCGATGCCTTGTTTTGTCTGATGATCGCGGACGGGGCTGACTGGGGTTGTGTTTCCAGTTGTGGGGACGGTGTGCTTTTACTACTGAAACTCCGGATTACTGTAGACAGCCGTAGCTCCGCTTTGCAATGTTGCCTACGGCGCGGGTAGATTACATTGCCCCGTGGTGGACTTACTGGCTGCACAATTTCCCCCACGTCAACCTCAGGTTCCAGCCCGTGAACAACAGCTTTAACCCCCAGGACGACAACTACCAGCAGGTCAGTACGCCGGGCTGAGGCGAGCCGGCGCTGTGTGGTGTGCGCGGAGCCGCGGCGGGCTAGGGGAGCGGTCTGTCGGATTCACACACTTTGTTGTGCGGGGAGGGGGGGGAGTGTGTTACATATTTCGTGGGGTGATACTGTAGCCCGGCGAGACGGCGAGGAGAATTGTTTCGGTGTCCCGAGATCACGCGCTCATTCCCGTTTTGAGAAGGCAGGGATCCGGCGTCACCGTGCCCGCTCTGAAAAAATTGGTTGCAACTTGACTTTTTATTCCATCCGCGTTTCATATAGATGAGTTCGGAGATACGGAGTTGGAAGTACAACATCGAGAGTTTGGCGTGATAGATTACAGAGTTACAGTGACCCTCCCCACACACACACACCTGGTGCACGTTTGCCTTTTCTACCGTGAATCAGTATCTGGAAGGAGGATGCCGGCTGATCCTGAACGAATAACAAAATCTTTGGAACCGGCCTCAAATGGGAAACGAATTGTAACTGTATAGATTGTTTTCTGTTTGCTGTAATAACTTCTATCGCTAAGACCAGTTTCGGAAGACTCGGAAATCGTCCTGGTCTTGATTGTTTTCTGGAGGTTTTCGCCAGCGAAATGACTTCACAAAGATCCCATCTCGGACTATCACGTGCAATGCTGTATCTCTAATTCAATGCAGAATTCGCCAGGCTAGCGTGTCTGAAAATGCAAATGACGGGCTAATTTTGCAGCGCCAGTCTGCTTTATATTTGTTTTAATCAGATGCAGTACCAATAATACACTTAAGCATTCGTTAGCTCGCGATTTTCGTCTACAGACCGCACAGGTCACTTGAAAGTAACCCCCTCTCCCACATCACAGGCATTTTGATATCCCACACACTGTCCCGGGCTGCCGCATCCCCAGCGACAATAACATTAGCCCGAAACAAAAACCAGTCGGAGCCCTGCAGTGTTTCTTGGAAACCAGCCGCACGATATTGGTTTGTATCGGGTCGGGAGGGCTCCGGCAGATCCTCAGACTCCGCGGGACCGCACTAACAGGCATGTCGGCATTTTCGCGTGCGTTTCCAAGTCACGCGGGTTAAGGGCTACCCGAAAGGCATGCTTTTCTGGCACCGTGCACAGCCACAAAGAACGACAAGCCTACAAAGGCCAGGGCATACCCATCCGTTCAAGTCCGATTGCGATGTGTTACTCATGTGCTACATAATACAGTACTTGATATCGTATCTTTTAAGTTATTTGCATTGTTGTAGCTGATTTCACCGGGGCTAGATAGACCTGTAGCGTTGAATGCAGGACTGAAGATCATCTTGAGCTCTTAATCTTAAGAGACCATACATAATAAACCGCGTTTCAGTGTTGTTTATTCTGTCATGTTTTATTTTTCCATCTCTTGTCAATTCTGTTTTTTTTTTGCAAGTCTGAAATACAGTGTTATCTGCCAAACTTAAACTGTCATCGTAGTGTTTCGAAAATTCAGTTTCTTGGTCGGAAATCATTAACTATCTTTACTGAGAGTTTAGCTAACAGGCTCCTGAATCTCTCTATTCCTCTGCACTTCTTGGTTTTAGAGACACTGGAAAAATAATGTCTGGCTATCTAAAACTATTTTTTTCCCTTAATTTATAGCCTGGTACTTGAGATCACGTTTAAGACGAGCCTTTGAATTAGTGCAAATTTGATTTCTAAATAAGACCTTACTGAGATGTGAGCTAGGAGCATTTCCAGTCCACTCTACACCACAACAAGGAGCTGATGGAGGGCAAGTGGTTTCCTTATCAGACACTTTTACAGCTCAGTTATTTCATCTTTTAAGCAGCAGTTCAGACACAGAGCAAATGCTGCTGTTTATAAATAAACAAAATCACTTCCTTGCATTCATATGCAGGAACCGGCCTTTTGGAATGAGGTGCAACTAGATTACATCTTTCTAATCTCGCCGAAACGGTGAGCTGATCTTCCACTCAGAATTGAATTAGCCACCCTTTACTGTTGCGTGAGCTGCCCCATTTTAAAGTTTTGTTTGCTTGTGTCATACTGGGGAAGCCAATATGCAATGTAAAGGCGAGCTACAATTTAACATTAAAAAGTTGATAATAATTAGTATTTATTTGTCCAAATCACGATCCATTTTTACCGCTGGGTTTATCCATTTACACAAGGAATCTGGATGAAGTGTATTGCCCAAGGGTACGAGACATCCCACCTGAGACATGAACCCCCAGCCCTCCAGCTGGAGACCAAAGTCCCTTCTCACTACTCCACACTGCTACCATAATTAATGATTGCTAACTCTTTTCTTTCTGAATATTGTCCTCACTTTGGTTTGAATACTTCCCTTCAGAAGCTCTGGAATGATTCCAGCAGGGTTAGGTAGAATAGCTGTGAGGCTGTGTCATTTGTTGGAAGGTCGCGAAAAATAATGAGTTTCTGGTAGGTTTGTCTTTATTTGGAATTGCATGAAATAATGAAGCGAGGCATGTTCCTCTGGTAGACCGCGGTGCTTCACGCTGCAGGACAGGCTGTTATGCTGCTGTGAAATTCATATCGCACAGCTGGACTGACGGGCTGTGACTGGGAGCGGCGGGTTCACCTTGTGATTTGTCTTTAGCAGCGAAGCTGCCTGCTCCTCACCAGTTCTGTGGGGCAGAACCCGGGAGATGGAGCTCATTCTGTTCCTGTGCAGTCCCAATAGGCAGAAGGCCGAGGCTCAGAAAAGCTGCTTGAAGCAAAGAGCCAGAAGGGAAAACGAAATGACTTCTGAGTTAGGAAGACTCCTGTTTTAATAGCATGTCTGAAGAACCAAACTTGCAATGTTTTGCTTTTTCAGACACGCTATTAAAATCAAGATAATGTTGGGGGTAAGACAGCTCCTGTGGAGTTTTATGATATACCTTGTGTTTTATGGATTTGTGTCAGTTTCCTTTGAAAATATATATCCTTAGGTGATCCTGAACCATTATTAAGGTCTGCAGGGGAGAAAGAAATTCAAAGGCACAAATTGAAACCTTAGGGCTCTGGATGAAAGCCCTTTGAGTGATTCTGATTAGCGTTCCTTTGCTTGTGAGAAATGCTCTAGTTTTGAGAAAAGGAGGTACAGTACTGTACAGTATGTGTTTTGGATCATTTTGCTGGTGTCCCAAAGGGCAACTGACACTCTGAATTCGAACCTTCATCACCAAGCCCGGATTAGCTACTGTGTCCTGCCAGAGGTCTTCCACAGAGGAAATGAGTGCATGGCAGCCCAGCAGCTCGCTTGTTCCTGCGGCTGTCTCTTTGCATTAGGCTTTTACAGCAGTGGAGGAAAAAGCAGGATAGTGCAGGAATCAGATCAGGAGTCACCGTGAGCTGCCAGTCTCACTGCACTCACTCTGTCACACTGCAGCCTGGTGTTTTGGGGCACTTGTCCATTCTGGCAGTGAGGGACTGGTATCACATTATCAACGTGACAGGTTAACCAGTTCACTTCTGTACTTCAAGTGACTTTTGTGTGTTATAAAAACAACACAGAGCTTTGTCTAAAACCTTTTACTTTGATGCATCCCAATAATTCTATTCTCTTAGAAATCCGGCAGGCCAAATCTGAGTTTTTTTAAGCCTAAGTTGAAACCTTTGTATTGACTTGCGCTTTTAATGAATGTTACTTTTTTGTATGTCTGTATGTATTGTGTAACTTGGTTTAAAATCTGTGCACACTAGTGTGAAAAATAAACGTATAAAATTAATTAGATTTTTACGAGTACTGTAGCAAAAGCCAAACACATGTTTTGTACAGCAGTATTTTTCTAGCATGGTGCTGGCTTTCGCTGCCATTTCAGTCTTTTATATGTTCATTCAAGACAGTGTTCATGGTCAGTTGGATGATGTAAAAGAAAAGAACATCAGGGTTTTGGTACAGTTTAGTCTAATTTGTGTAAGTAATGAGAAATGGAATTCTTGATTTCTGTAAACCCTTTGAACTAAAGGTAAAATCAGAATCTTGAGACTCTTCTCTGGGCTTTTTCCTAAACAAGCTCATAACCTTCGATAAATGACACAGTTCTCCTGTTACATTGTGAGTGTCTTTCAAAGAAAAGAACGAAGATTAAAATGGTTGCATCCAGGAAAATGCTCTCCCCACCACTTTCCGGATTCAGTCTTTCCTGCTTCATCCTGAAGACCAGGTGGTGGTCTGAACCGTCTGAATCTGCTCTCAGGGGGGTAAAGTGGGAGTAAATATTTACTATAGGGGTAATTCAGCTAGATACTCCAGCTCTTATTTACTCAAGGATGCAAAAGGAAAAGCGTGAATACATCTTGGATTTTTCATTCCGTAACCACTTTTATCTTTCACACCTGACCCGAAATCCCCTCAGGTTATTCCTTTTTTAGGATGATTTCCACCAAGAAAGCGTTACTTTTCTGTAACGATTTTACACAGTTTTCACATTCCTTATGCCTTTCAATAATATCTTTCGTGCATTTAATAGCCAGCTGCATCAGTATCACCCTTTCCAAGTGCAACTCTGAAGCAAAGTACTGTATATATATAGTGCCTAATGATCAGTGCCTTGGTATGCTTCGTAAAGGGGGACGGAACTTTAAAATTGTGCTGTGCAGATCTCAATGGCATCCTGCTGTGTGAGGCTAACCTGTAGGAGCGCCCCACTGTGAGCAGTTGGGATTCACTAATTTTAGCAGTTCCTTCCTCCCTGAGACCTCAGACCTCCCTGTACAAACTGCATATCCTGTCAGGTGTTCTTTCTCTTTTATGATCAATTCTGCCAGATAGCTGTTCTCCATCCTGGTTGTTACTTCCCCAAGTTACTTTCCCCAAGCCCGGTAGAAGAAATTTATCAGTCACATATTCAGGAATTACCAAGATGGATGATCTTAGTACTGTATGTGTAGATCAGATGCATGTAATTGCTGAAATTGCTCCCTCTCTAGTATTGTGCGTCAGTTTACAGTTTAGGCAGTATTAAGCTCCCTTGTTTCCCTTATGCTGTCACTGAAGCAAGGTCAGAAAGAGTTAAGGGGCAATTCGTCATGCAGAAGTGACTCATAATCATGCAGAATAGTGCAGACGTCTCTAGATAAGAATAAACTCTTACAATCCTACCTTTGTTTTGAAGGATGCAAAGCTATCAAATCAGCAAAATAGACATCTGAGCCCCTGAAATAGCTGAATAACGGAAGAAGGGAATAGTGTATAAATGTTGCTTCTACTGTGTTGTTGCCCAACTGTTTATGTTGAAAATTACTCTGATGATTACTCTCATACACCGAAGGAAGATGGTTAATTCAGACATCAGTTATCAGACAGCTTATTCATGGTAGGGTCATCACATCTTGTAGCGTGTCTCAGAAACATGGGGTACAAAACTGGACTGCAATCTGGACCTGATGCCTGTCTATTGTGGGGTGTATGCACACAAATGCACCCCACAATAGACAGGCATCAGGAGATGCCAATTAGCCTTGCCAGCACATTTTTGGAAGATGGGAGGAGACCCATGTGAACATGGAAAGAACATGCAAACTCCACACAGAAAGGACCGAAATCCAGAATCAATCCCCAGTGTTTTTCTCCCCAGAAAAGTAATAGTGTATGCATACTGCTAAATATACTGTATATGATTAAAGAGAGCTGAGTTAGAAGAACATCAGGTTAATTTGGCATTAATCTTCAGGCTCTGCTGACTGAAAGATCAACAGACTGTGATCTTTCTTAATTAGCTACACCTGAGCTCGTTACAGAGTTCCTTAAGGCCACAGTATTAAGTTAACTAAGCTTGTAGTGGAGGTTAGAATGGGTAAATGTGGTCTACATTACACTGCAGTATTCCAATACTATTTCATAATGTGTTTCTGCAGCACCACCTAAGGTCTTTGAGTGCAAATATTCATATGGGGAAGACTGATAAGTGAGAAAATGGGCACACAAACACACAATAAAAAATAAAAAGGCCTTTCCGCTCTGCTAACTCTGCTGTCAGGGGCTCGCTGGAAATTGCTTTTTGCTTCAGTGCCTCTGAACACCCGACGATTCCCAACCTCCTTCTCTCTATTCTCCCTCCTCCCCCCCCTTGCTCTTTTTCTCTCCCTGTCTCCTTGTCTGTTCCCTTCTTGATTTTATTAAAAGACTGCTGCCAGTGTGATTTAAATAGGCTGTGTGTAAAATCAAGAAACTATGAACTTGCAGGGAACTGAATTACTTTCAGTCTGTGCGTTTGTATTGATTTGCCATGGGTGATACCCAGAATAGACAGAGGAGCTCCTGATCTCAGGATTTCTTGTCAATTTGAATAAATTCTATCTGTACAAAAGACTCTCTCTTAGGAATTGTAGTACTCAGAAAAGAGCACTAACATCAAGCAGGTTGAAAAGCTAAATACCGATGCCTGAATGTTTGTGAACTGAACCCTGAAAAACATTCATAATCCATTTGTTTTAACTGCTTTTGAGTGTTGTAGATCATACAGGGACGAGCAGGATTGACTGTTAAATAGCAACACTTCTGTTTCAAGATGCCAGAGGATCAGACGTGTTGACACATGGTGAAAAGCAAGGTGTTGTGACTTGTCTTCTTAAAAATTGTAGCTACTGAAAGATGAATGTGTGTTGTGAAGATGACATAAAACCTGCCCTCTGCCCTAACCATTTAAATGGGGTTTGATAAAACAAAAGTCAATTTTTAGGATTGAGATCTGTGTGCAGCACATCACAAGTAAGGCCATTTGATGTTATGGAAAGGATAGAAAGAAAACTTAGGCCTTCACTTAGGATTGCAAGCCATGTCAGGTTTGCTGTATTTTTTCTCCTGAGGCAGGATGTTTGCATAAATTAGCTTTTCAGTTACCATTGGTTTGCTTTTTTCTTTCCACAGCCATTGTTTAGCTTTGTGTGGTTTGCAAGGATATTGGAGTGGTATGTGGCGAATCTTGCCCCATGTCTCTCTGCTTAGCTCTGGTTTATTTGCTGTGGTTCCTGCAGTAGATGGGCCATGCGTGTTACTTTTAGGGATCAGTATGTTTGCATGTTAAAATGTATGTGTTTTAGAACAGAAGACAGCAGGAACATGCAATTAATTTAAGACAGTGGTGTAGAAGTATGATACATATGAGGTATAATTACCCATACACAAAACACAAAGCCCAGCTAATGCCTGTTCAAACAGTGTAAAATGTTCTGCCAGGTAGTTCAGTATAAGGACCTCAGGAAACCAGACTAAATACCAGAAGCCTAGAGAAGTTATTTACAAGGTTCCTTTTGAATTTGCATGTCTGTGTTTAGTAGAGAAATTGGCCTGTTATCAAAACAGGGATTAATTGATTTTTGAGACAACATTACTTAGAACAAATGTGAAAACTAGGCAGGGAGTTGTAAGATGACCCATAATAAGCCCAGAACTATATAATCTATATCTATATAAACGATTCATATTGTTTCTAAGGACGTTGTCACAAAGTTGATAATCAAGATGAGTTGGGTAAAAATATTTTTTTGAAGCAACTCTGAACTGCATATATGTTGATAATTTTCTGCTGGAAGATAAGAATGCTTGAAAAGATGCAAAAAAGAGATGGATCTAGTTCATCTAGTTCACATGGTTAGGAGTAGCTAATTGAACTGAGTGAAATGTTTCATAAAACAAAAAATGATGGAAGTTAATGTTCTTCCTCAGTCATTACTGAAAAGTGTTCTTCCATTTTTAACAGAAAACCGTACATTTTTTACTAATGACCGGAAAAAAGAATTGAGAAATAATATGGTTGGTTTAATAATAAAACCCTTCCAGAAATAAGCATTGACATTTTTACAGAGCACATATGAAGGTGACAAACACCAGTACTGAACATGTTCTTTCAAACTGGGCTGGGATCCAAAGGAAATCATTCTCTACGGGCTCCTAAGCACACCAGATTGATTTGAGGTTTTATTACAAATGTTAACTGGGCTCAAATCAAAGCTTTAAATCCCATTGTAAATGTACCTTGTTAAGATCTGTAGCACCCCTCACAGTAATATAAAAAATGCAAAATAATTGAGAGATTAATGAGTGCCAGTGTTCTTTGTAAAATGACAATCATTTTGCAATCAGACGCTGCAGAGAAAATTGATTTTGTTGTCTCATTTATAATGAGGATAATTGCCTCGAAAGGAGATCTAGTAGTAGTAATACAGTCTGTAGTATGTGCAGAGTCAACCACAGTAGTGCAGGAAACCATTATGTAGCGTTTTTTTACTGTGCATTATTTAAATGTGCATGGTATATATTTCTATAGACTAATAGTTGTCTGCATTCTGGAAGTTGCCCTGTGAGGTTCTCATTAATAAACAAGATATTGTTTCTTTCAAATGTGTCCCATATTGCAAATTTGTTTAAAAGGCGACTTGACTTTACGTGATTTTCTCAAGGGCTAAAGGAAAAGCTAACAAGCAAATTGATGTGTAGACACCCACATTGTTTCCTGCCTAACGGAAAGGAAAAGACAATTTTCTAGAGATGTTCTGTCCATCGCTGTCAGCTTCCTAAAGTTTTCCCACTAGATTCAGCATCAGCACTTCAAGACCTGGGAAACCACCTACTACATGCAGAAACAGATGCAGTGATTTAAGAGCCTTTTCTCTATGAAAGGTTCAGACAGGTCACCCAGCTATGATGTTGATGCCAATACCTTTCCATCAATAAACAGCTGGATTAGATCCTTGGATCTGTTAGCTACTATCAACCAAACAATCTGGTTGGGCCAAATAGCTTCCCTTCTTTTGCAGATATTCTTATGTACAGGAGTAGGGTTTGAAAAGAAGGAAATGAGAAAAGAGCATCGTGGCATTTGTATCCCTAGGCAAAACCTGTTCAAAGCAGAGTTTAGTTAAGTTTTATTTCCGTAGTTTCGCTTTTCTTTAGAATGGAGGCTAGTCCTCTGAACTGCCAGTAAACATTAATACAGCCATGAGGGCTACAGATGTTTATACGGTAGATGTACTTTCATGTTAATCTATATCACTGCTCATTTCATGTTTTGTGAGATTTTTTTTTTAACTGGGAATCAGTACTGATGCACATCATAAAATCCCCATGACAACAAAAAAGGAAATGTTAATATTTTGCCAGGCCAGTGCGTCACAACTGTAATGAGCAACACTGCTTCAAAACAGTCTTGATAATAATTCGAGCTCCTGTTCATTCTTGTGCTCATTAATACACTGTTAACTGTGATAAAATATGTTCATGGCCAGACCAGTGGCATTCATCACTTGGTTCTGTTTCAATGGATATCCCATAGCATTTTATTTGTTGTACCAGTACAACATTTTTTGTTGCAAGTTCAGTTTGTTGAACGTAGGCAACAGAGCTCTCGTTTCATTTCTCTATTTCTAGGTTGACACCTGTAAATATTACTTTCGTGAAGTGTGGAGTCAAGTGGCATGGAGGCACAGCGATTAGCATTGCTGTCTTGAGTGCTGGGGCCCTGGACTGAGTTCCTGCGGTGCCGTGTACAGTATGTTCTCCACGTGTCTGCTTCGGGTGTCGCAGTTTCCCCCTACAGTCAGAAGACATGCTGCGGGGTTAATGAAAGATTTAATTAATTTATTAATTAAAGGTTGCATCATCCAGGTGGCGCTACTCATTGGTGGAGGGGGAGGAGAGTGTCCAGAAAAGTGTAAGGATTATTTATGATTTGATATTAACTGGCTCACTGATGTGAGTGTGAGTGCATTTGTCCCTTGTGAGTGCCCTGTGATGGACTGTTGCTTACAGGGATTTGCTATGGCTCCACTGTGACCGTGTATTGGATAAAGCAGTTAGAAAATGGAGGAAGGGTTTAATCTGCAGTGATCTTGAAATATTCAAATGTTTAATATGCTTACTTCTTCTTTGTTTAATAATGGTTACACTACTACATTTCTACTATGGTTAATAAACTAATCCTGATGATTAAATTAATTATTTCTTGAAGTCCTGGTTCTAACTGTTTAATATTCAGAGTTCATGACACTTTGCTTTTTCTTCGTTCTTGTCTTACCACAGTAGAACCACAGTAGCACTCCTGAATGGTGTTGAATAGACTCTCGACTGTCGTAAACGCAGTGTTCCCCGGTGTAGAACTGCTGTCTGTTACCCAAGCACACCTTCACAGTCAGGCACAGCTCCTGCAGCTTCACGTTGAGAATGAATGGTGTCACATCAGTGGGTGAGGAGTGGGCCCGTTCAAGCGCACCCTTGCAAAAGCCTCCAAGGCCATGTGATGGAACAGGAGATGAGGGGAACCCACTGGTGGTGCACCAAATAACCCTTAGGTGGCGCTGGGACAGAGAACGATGAAAAGAAACAATGTCTTTGATTCCCCTTTGCAAGTGTTTCAGACACTTGCAAATATGGAGTGCAGTATGTGAGCAAAATCCTCTGAGATAAATACAGGTGTTTAAATATCGTGTTATTCCGATTGCACACTATGGGCTTTTCCAGTCTACTTCTCAACCCTGTTTTGGAATCATATCTATCCATTCTCTAACTGCTTTATCCGACACTGGGTCTCTGGGGAACCACGCCAGGGTCACAGTTGCCAGAAGCCAATTAACCTACCAGTATGTCTTTGGACTGTGGGTGGAAAGTGGAGCTCACTGTGGGGGAAACCCACACAAACACATGGACAACACACAGTACAGGCTCCATGTGGATAGCATCGCAGGTCTGGAACTGAGCTCAGGGCCCCAGCAGTGCTATGTTAACCACTGCGCCACCATGAAGGAATCATATTACTTATTTGTTATTTTGCTGTTTTTTCTTTTTGGGAAAATCGTTGCCTCTTGAAATGTGCACTGTAAATGCGCTGTGCTGCCAGTGTGAAGCAGGAGTCGGGGATTAGATGTTTTGCTACACGCAAGCTGGGCTTGAGTTCTGGGATGAGTAAAATTAAAGGACCAGGTGGATTTCGGGCTCGTGAAGCATTGAAGCGTGAGGTGATGCCCTTGTCTAAAGAAAAAGCTCACAGGCACTCCTGCTTGAAAACGGCAATATGTCTGTCGGAGAAGATTATCATCTACTCCGCGTGTGTGTGCGTGCACTGAAATACAGTATGTGTACTCTGTGTTCACATACAGATTGCAGTAAGTACTAGAGAATGACTGGGCCAAAATGTTATCAATTCTAAAATAACTGTATTGGCATAACACACTGTAAAACCTGAACATCCCAATATTATCAACATTTTCATAAACAAGATCATCGTATAGCACCGGATAACTAATGCAGTAGCTCGTCTAGTATTCCAGTGTCTGGATTTATGTTGCTGGTTCCAGTCTGCTCTTAGTGTAGTCGTGTTCTCTGGGTTTTTTTGATCTCCCAGATGTTCTAAAAGCAGCAATATTAGCATTTGAAAAATTGCCTGTACTGACCTTCTCTCAGTTCCTGCTCACTACAACATGGGTGTTGCATTGTCATAATTAATCTGCAGTGTTGTTGGCATGCTATCAAGATTTCTATGATTTTCTAGACAAATGTCAGAAAAGAGTCCCCCAATATACATCAATAAGACATTAGATGCCAGGTTAAAATAAACGTTGTGAAAAGAAGGAGAAACACCTGGGATCTTGAATGATCCACTCCTAAGAAAATGTTAGGAAGTGTTTGTAAAATTTAATTGAACAGCTCAGAAACAAATCGTTCTCTTAGTGTATTCTTCATTTCAAAATAGACATGAGCGTATAATGAAAGTGCCCTGAATGAATTTCTGAATTAAAAACATTTCTCATGAGCAACATTTAAGACAAGCACTGTTCATGAATTACCTTGAATTGTTGATTCATATTTTCATAGTTCCACGATATGTATGGAGACTAAGTGAGGGTGAAAAGCAGCAGTCAATAAAATGGACGTGCACTTGAATTTTAAAATGTATAAAAAAAATAACGAAGTGTTATAATATTCAGAAATAAAAATGCAGAACTATTTGTTAAAATTGAAAAATTTAAGCGCACATTTCAGTTCATATTGCTTTTATTATTTTTTCAATGTACTGTATGTAGAATTATAATTAAGAGTTATTTTAATGTTTCTGTTTTCTTTAATATAAGTAAAACATAAGGCATTAAACATATCTGGTTTGAGGTCATATAAAACAAAGCAGAGGTGCTTTCCCTTCCTGTTTTGCAATGCAGAAATTTAATAGTGGCACTTTGACAAAATTATGTAAAAGCAAACATTTGCTCCCCTGGAATCTTGGAATTGGAGCTGCTTTGCATTGTGCTTGGCCTCTGTGTAGTTTTCTAATTTCTCAGTTACGATATATGAATTAATCATAACTATGAAACAGTCCAGACACAGCATTAACGCTATATGTGGACCTACACATATGTGCAAACAAAGAAGGTTTTGTCCTGTTACAACAATAGATTTCATGATACCTGTAAGAAAAACATATTAAGATTAACTCTTAATTCATTTAATTAATCTGGGTTCTTGGTACCAGTTCCCATCTCACAAGTGAATGGTCTCTCCAGAAAAGCACGTCTTGTCATTGCCGATTCTCAGTGTGTAGAGTGGAGACAGCAGGAGATGCTGTTCTTGTTTCAGCAGTGTCAGTGGTGCTGTGTCACAGCTGCACCTCAGTTCTCCTGGTAATCAGCAGAGCCTGGCTGGGAGACTAGAGCAGACCCCCAGAAGGGATTATTACTTGCCCACAGGACACCTCATACCAGCTCTTTGTCTTTGTGATATGGTAAATGGCTCCCCTGGTGTTGTCTGGGAATTTCTTTTTCTTTCATCTTTTGATATTCCATTAACGTTAGACACAGATAATGATTCTTTTATCGCCCCAGGGCACACAACTACAGAAGACATCGCTGGCCACACAGAGACACTTGATTTTTATCCGTTTTGTCTGACATTAAAGTAAGTGCCTATTCAATCAAAATGGATTAGTCATGAACAGTCTAATGTGCAGTAGAAGTACAGTATTAAAGGATTAACAGGTGTACCTACAGTTTTGTTCACTCAAAGCTGGTCAATAAGGATGGTTGACCTAGAGTATTTTATAAGTAGACATGACAGTGTATATATTTTATTATGGATTCTGAATTAAAAAAAGTTACACATTATATAAGGTTGGAGTTTGTACAGCCAACTGGGAGATTCGGCAGTGAAGTACTATGTACCAGGTTTTTGAATGGCAGATTCCTAGTCCTTCATCCCAGAATAGGCTCCTTTGTTCTCTTCCCCGTTTCTTTTCTCTCTTCCCCCCTGCCTCCTTCGCTCCGCCCCTGTGTTTTTCTCTCCTGCGTCCCTGGGCTTTCTTCTCTCTTCCTCCCTCCCTCCCTCCCTCCCTCTTTTTTTCTTTCTGTGAGCTGAGCTCCTCCTTTGATTCCTCCTGAAGGCTCCCCCCACCCCAGTGCCCAGTAGAGGGAACTTTGCTGGGGGAAAAACTGCTAAAGGTGCTGTAGCACAGAACAACAGCTAACAGCAGAATGAGGACCGCGTCGCATTCTTTCTTTGCGGGAACAAGCCTGCTACAAGTTTTTAAGTCTGCTTCCTTTTTTTTTTTCCTTAAGGGCATATTGGAGTGGTGCATATTATGACTTCTGTATTTTGAAATTTTATGGCCGATTTTCTACATGCAGTAAGGTACTTTTGGAGTTTTACCACTTGCTGGAGTTGATCTATTCCATTGCTCCACTTTAATAATAACTGTTCTGTGTCCAGCCTTTCATTTCTAGCTCTCTTTGTCTCTCATGCTCATTTCCTCTTTTGCCGTCTCCCATGTGATAAGAACCCCCCTCCCTCCCACACACACACACACTCGCACACAGACCTCAGTGCTTAGGAATCACAAGACTCAAGTGCAGTGTTTCAGCGGGCTGTCACATGCTACTTAATTCAAACGGACTGTGATAATTCCTCCTTTCAGTCATCCCTTTGCCTGGGCACCCAGGAACCAGGAGGTTGCCATGGAAACCCGGGGCTCCATCCTGGCATTCTCTCCTTCACCTCTGCCAGGGGCCTGTAACCAGTGGTCTTACCCCCCATCCCCCACTGCGAGCTTCCCAGAAATCACTATTCGCTTCACCTAGAGTGACAGCACAGCTTGGACAAGGGAACACTACTGGGGTTTACTAATCTGAGCCCATTGATGAATCGGTGCTGTTGTGCAAGATGCTGTGCTTTTAATAATGCCACCGCTTCTGCCTAGAAAGTAAATTAAGTTATGCAGGGCTCTAGCCATTTGGTAATGGAGAGGCATCTAAGATAGTGCAATCGATCAGTGTTGTGGCTGTTTTCAAAAGCAACATGGGGAATTTTCCATATTACTCTCCATCAAGCTACTCATTGTCAATTCTACGGCTGTTTATAAAAAAAAAATCACTGTGGTAAACTACAAACAAAATGTCAAATTAGCTGAGAGGCTTAATTTGTTGGTATAGAAATAGGTAATAAAAGTAAACTGTACTTTTTATTTTTTATTCCTAAACCACAGAATGCCCATATCGAGCTAGTGTGTGCTCATTCATACTGGCTCAGTGGCTGCAAGATGTTCATTACCCCACAGATGGAGCAGGAACAGAAGGATTAAGAGTCTCTTGTCTTGGGCTGCGGAAGGGGTAATCCTGAGATGCAAAACCCAGGGAGTTAGGACTTTGCACACTCCCTCCCTATCTCCCAGGATGAATCACTGTTAAATGATTTGGATCCAATGAAGAACTCTTTGTTCCGGATCTTTTAAAGTGGAAGTGCAGCTTGTGTCTTGCTGACTGGCATCAAGCCGAGAATCCCTGGGTGGGGAAGTTCAAGTTTAAGGCCTGATAGACCGCGTACTGTATAGGATTTGAGCTTAGCTTGGCTTTGTGTATGGTCTTATAAGGACAAAAGTACTACCAGCATTTTAACTTCCAAACCAGTGTGAATGATAATATCTGAAATCCCGTAAAAGGGAGAGGTCTTGGCAGTTGAGTGTGAATGCATTTGACTGCTAGAGGACTTGCCACGAGGTCCAGGAACATCTTTGTAGATGCCATTCACTCCTACTGGAAATGATGAATTTACACAGGCCTCAGTTTTTACTGTCACAGACCTTGCTCGTTTGAGATGACTCAGGTCAGCGTCACACATAGTCATCCAGATATTTTTCTTTCCTCTGAGCACCATTACTCCCACATTCATCTGATATGACCCAGGAGCTACTAAAGCAAAGACGAAGATACCAGCTAAGCTCACATGTTTCAAGGAGGGACAGCGGCTGGATGTTATACTGCTCCTTTCTGATGTTGGTGAAGGCCAGGGCAGCCTTCTAGTCCATCCTGTAATTCTGTCGAGCATCCCACAGCAGAAGAAGAATTGTAAGCCCTGTTTGTTGTGCTGCATTTTTGTTACATCAAGATAGGCCTGATGTCCTGCATGGAGCTGCCCTAAAGCTCTCATAAGAGCACAAAAAGGTTACAAGTGAGAGGAAACTATTTGGCGCATCTAGCCCTCTCTTTTGATCTCCTTTACTCTTGTGTACTCCCTATCTCACTGTTCTCTTTCTCTCTTTCTCCCGCCCTCTCCAGTCTTTGATATTCTTGGTCTGTGTGGCGGCGGCAGGCCTGGGGCTCAACCTGCTCTTCCTGGCCATCTACCTGAGCTGCCTGTGTTGCTGCCGCAGGGAGGAGGAGGAAGAGACCAAGAGGCCCAACTCCTGCTGTGTCACCTGGACGGCCGTCACCGCTGGCCTGATCTGCTGGTAAGAGGATGACAAATGAGAGCAGCCTACTCGTCCCATCCCAGTGACTGTTCTAATGGAACTTGGAAGTGGTGCTGTTCAGGGACCTTACTCATGGTGTAGTCAGTGTTCCACAAAATTCAGACTTTCAGCTCTGCGACTTTACTGGGCTGCAGAGCCAGAAAAGTCTCCGACTTGAGGCTTTAAAACTCAAGATTGTCCTTGACTTGATTTTATTCTTGTTTCTCTGTGCTTAAGGATGCCAGCCCTACAAGTCTCCTGAGCTATGAAGGGATTTGCAGAGTAATCTGGTCCTGGGAATCACTTTGATTAGATTTAAGGCTTTCAGATATTTAAATAGAGATTGATGTTAAGGAGCTGTTTATGTGGTAGAGGAGCTGCAGTAGGTGCTTCCTGACAGCTCTCACCTGTCTTCTTTTTGTACACGTGTATTTCTGCTGTCTAGGATTTCCTGACTATTGTACTACTGAACAGGAGGCCAGCACTGGTCATGTAATAACACAAAAACAGGAAAGGGAGATCTTTAGTATCTAAAGCAGTATGTTTATTCAGCAGGGTTGTATGCTGAATAGTCGCTGAGAGGCTGTCATGCCAGGTGAATTAGTCTTGCTAAATTCAAATTCCCTCTGAATGCAAATACCTCAAAAGAGAGATATACAAACAGGACTTATCTAGCTCTTGAATGCCCAGACTTTACCCTTGTTGTCCTTGTTGATATAATTGTAAGCGTTGATGTTCGGTAACTTGTTTTTTTTTTCCATTTAGTGTTTAACATACTTTGAAAGGACTAACCCAGCTAGCGAATGACACGTTACTGAATTAAAAAGTCAAATTAAGGAACCTCTGGAAGGATTGATTTAGACAGTGGTGGAGCCTGCGTACAAAGATAAGTTAATTCAAAAGAAATAAGCTAAGGCTATGCACTTTTAAAAGCTCGCTGTTTAGCTTGCAACTTTTGTTATTCAGTGGTGCATCAATCTACAGTATGTGACTGAAAAACAAATTAGGTGTAGCAAAAGGAGCAAACGCAGGGGTAAACTGTAAAACCAAATCTGTAAAGTGCATGCTACCAGTGTTACAAGGAAAAGAATCTGGGGTATTAATCTAACTGACTGATAAGAGAGCATTCTTGAAGAATGGGGAAGACGCACATCTGTGAATGTCCACCACGTGTCAAAGTCAAACTGAATTTTCGGCATTAAGATAAATTATATCAGCATGGAGATCAGTATTGGAGTGGAGGAGGAACTGAACATTGATTATATTAATTCATAATGCAAATAAAAAGAACAAATGATAGCTACATAATGCTTGATTGAATTGAAAAAGAATTTTCTTAATCTCGTGACAGTCAGCTTAGTGAGCTGGCTGATTGAGTTAAAGCCCTATTAACATTCCAGTTTGAGACAAGGCTCATTGTAGTGTTAAGTGCATTGGCGTGATGCTGTTTAACTGGGAATCTCATAACCCTTTGCAGGCTGAAGCTGTGACACTGTTATGTAATATGCCTGTGCACAGAGACTCATATGTCCTCATCTTTTGCAGCCCACTTCCTTCAATGCAGTGAAGCACGTTTAGTGCAATGATTACAGTACAAAATTATGTCTCGGTAACAAATTAGGAACCTGCACTTTTTCTTCCCCTCATTTTCAACTTTCACTGCTGATGAAGGGGATTTAATCATTTTGTGCTTCTCTTGGCAGCTGAAATGTGAATGCTGCACTGGCTTACTTCTGCCATTCGCCAAGCTGTCCTGCAGTGGCTTTGAGGTTTTGAATTAAATCGCTCTGCCTGATTGTTTATTTGTTTATGGCCTTCTTAGTGGTGCCTCATAGTCAGGAGAAAGAGACAGAAATGTCACAATTTTAAAATTCTCAGTGAATGAACCCAAAGGAGAGGTTACTGCCTCTTCAGTGTTGCATTGTGCTGCACAGGATATTCTTCAAGCTGTGCCTATGATGCAACTTGTACTTGTGCTTCTGCAATTAAGGAGGTTTCCGTTAAGCCTTTTGACTTGAGAGTTGGGTTTTGGACAAGAGAACTTGAATCGGCACCAACAACAGGCCAACACAGGATCAGACTTCCATTCCTCTCCCTCTACAAAATGGAGTAAAGGCTGGACCTCAATGAGATACTCCAAGAAAAACATAAAGTTGTTTAATTCAGATAAAAACTAGTTATATAGTAAGATTTCCTTGCATAAGGAAAATATTTACAACATGCGTATGTTTAAAAGCATGTTAAAAGAAAACTAGAGAATAAGGCAAATGTAGTGTGAGGTGTTATATCTTGACACTAAGGGTCATGTTGTGTTATGATGAGCTATCAAGATCTAAATTTTAAATTCATACTGCAGCTGTGATTTGAAGGGAAATAAAAGCCTTGAGGTTGGATGAAGACAGTTTTCTTGGAAATGGGCCTTGTTTTTTTTTTTTAAACTGGCCCTTTAGCATTTTCTACTAAAGCAGACCTCAGTACAGTATCTCAGTTCCATTTTATGTGACCCTGAAGTCACAGCAGGGGGCTCATTAGCTTTCATTGTGTCTCTCAGCGGAGGTTTTTGGAATAAAAGCCGTGTCGGAGGTTTTTTATCTTTCCATAAACTCAAGCACTCCCAGCAGGGTGAGGCGCAGCCTATTCTAAATGAAGGTGGAGTTTATACCCCATTTTGTCCGTTTCCCAGTCTTACTGTTTGCATCAGGTTTTTAAATAACCACTGTGTACTGAACTATGTGCAGTAGTGCTGCAATTTTAACAGGATGTTTGTGCAAAAGGCATTCCTTTCTGTTTTGGAGAATGACATCCTAGTAAGAGCAGCTGAAAGCACTTTGCAGGTTTAAGAAAACAGGATCTACTGACATTTTAGAATTGCGCAAAAGTGGATCTAACATTTACCAACAGCCCATCTTGTCTTTGTCCCTTGCCCCATGGGAAGAGAAGGTCCTATTAACTGAATTAGCTGAGACAAGGGGATTAGTACCCCTCTGAAATATATGTATTTTTTTAAATATTTTGTGTCTGAGTGGTTTTGGAATCCATTGACAATACAGTGATTAATATGTTTTTCATTTGATCATGTTCCATCCATAGGTGTCAGTTCAGCTTTCCTCTGTAAAACATTACTTTGAGGAGCATAAAGCTGTTTGTATGGAAAAAGAAGATGGAGTTGGAGCCAAGCCACAATCTGGCATCTTTCTGTTGCCAAAACAAGACTGTATTCTAGCCTAGGGCTTTACTGAGTGAATGAAACAGGCCTGCCCGATTAGAGCAGACCTAGTTGATCTTGCATCTTTTACTGGTCGAGTAATGACTGGACAGTAGGGACATTCTGAAATATAACAGCACTGATATATCATACCATTTGTTCAGAAAGGACAATTGTGTGCATTATGAAAGGCATTGATAATCATTTAAAATCATTGACTCACCCTCTTAATCTCTATCTACAGTGTGAACAGTATATGGCCTTTTGTTGATTCCCAGTGACCAGATCCACTCTAGATAGGCCAGGATATTAAGGTGGAGTGCAGGCCCAGATGCATCCCTCATGGGACCCAGTATTTGGAGAAAAACTCATGCCACACGGAAACAATGAAACCACCATGCTAACATGCTGCATGCCCCCCTCAGTGCAGATGTCATGATTCTCTTGACAGCATGTTACAGGCTTTCTTCTGAGGAAGCAGCCTAGTCACAGTAACCACTTATCACGTCTTGAATTCCTAGAGGTTAGAGAAAGGTTAGCGCCTGATGATTTTATGAAATCCACCGGACACTCTAAAAATTACTCTAAAATCTTTTCCAGTTAATTATGACTACACGGGATGCTTTGTTCATTGCAGTTTATTTCCGAGTTAAATAAAAAATGCTTCGTCTTTAATAATTGAGTTTCTTCGAAGCTGTCTTGCGGCTCCATTTTCAATATCTTTTTTTCGGTATTGGTTATGTTCAGCTTAAACTGAACATGGAACAGGGTGTTTCCTTGGAATATTTTGGAGGATACTTCAGATGCACAAGCTTAGAGTTCAGGATGTTTGTAACCGCAGTGATCCATTTAGTAACAATAGCTTGGTATGCAATAAACATCTCAATAATAAGCTCAAAGATCTAGCTCAGTTCTGAGGTCCAGTTATCCCATAGAGTGTTCCTCTAGCCCTTGCTGTTATTTATCAGGATATTTAGACTAAATGCTTGTTTGGACAGATTCCTGAGGTTTGTGTGCTCAACATTTCAAACAGACTACACTTGACCAGATGCTACCTAGTATCTGGTCTGCAATAAAGCCAGAATTCCTAGGAGAGGCTAATTGTAATCTAGCAGGTGCACAGTAGATTAGGGTCAGATGGGCTGTGTTAATCACAGCATAGATTCAGGTCAGACTCGGGTATGACTTGGCGTGATCCTGGTCAGATCTCACTGAAATAGAAGAGGATAGAACATGTGCATGTGTTTCTGCTGGATTGGACAAGTGCACCGCTTCCTGGGTAGTCCAGAAGGGAATCATCAACAAAGTAATGAGCCTAATTTGATTACAAAGCAGTAGCAGTCGGCAACTTTGACAGACACCCTGATTGGCACCTCTGCCAGCACGCCAGCTGTGCACACTGCGCTCATCATGCACAGAGCGTGATTCACCGTCATTAGCAAACTGTTTTCTGCTCATCAGAAGGGAGGAGCCGTCATTGTGTTTGACATTCTGGCTTCTAAGGGGTTTGCTTATGGCAATATCGATGCAAGGAAGGTCCTGAGAGCACATAAAACTCACACTAATGCGCAGAAAGGCAGTTAGGGCTGTCAGACGTGGACTAATAGGTAGGATTTTGCCTGGAATCCATCATTTTTATTTGCTCTTAGAGGGATACAGGGATGTTACACTCCAGGTCTCCTTGTAAATCTTTAGTTAGCATTCTGTGTTGCTCATGTAATGTATTGTCTTTAGGAATCCACTGAAAATAACTTCCATGTTTTTACTTCTAAGCCCTAGGCCCATAAATAGCTGAAATGCTTTCAAAACGAGCTTTCTTGGACAGATTTCAAGAACAATTAAGAAGAGAGTGCCTTAATGTGCACTTCATATACCAGACCTTGGGTTTTGCTTTAACCAGTGTCTTTTAATACAGTATACTTTAAGGTCTCGAACAACAAGTACTGTATATTAGTATGTGTATCCTTTAACAGCACAAACTTTAATTGCATTGTGCTGTGCTGTAGTTGCTCTAGTATTTTCATTTATGAATAAAGCCCATTTAGTCACCCCTAAACTAATGTTTAATGAAAAACACATTTATTTGATTTGTTTCCCACATCTGTACTGTCTCTTGACTGAGTGACAACTTCAAACTTTTCCGATTAAAAATCTCTTATTGTTACATAAAGCAGGTTCGACGCATATTGTGCTCTGGAGCAAAAGGCTGTGAAAATTCCCGTTGTGTGTTCGTGTGTGTTTTTTAAAGTGTCAGACCCACAGTTTGGTTTCTTAAAGAGAAATCTAAAGCACTCTGATTTTTTTAAAATTTAGAAAATCTTATTATTCACAGCATGCCAGTGAGTTAGTTGTAGGACTTTAAAAGTGAATATTTTAAGTGTTGAGGCAATGATGAAAAGTAATAAAATTGTAGTTGGTGAAATAATAACACAAACTGGACTACTGAGGTGCATCACTGTTCTTTCATAGATATGAGAATAGATTCAATGTCCTGCCTTTTCGGACCCTTTCGTCTGAGTGCTTTGTTGTTGTATTTGATATGAGGACACTACAATGCCTACAAGCGATGTATGAGTCCTTTATAAAGAGCTCTGCCAATGCAGTTTGCAAGGTAGGGTATAAGCTCTATCAGAAGGCTATTGAGGCTTTGATATGGTTGATTAGCATTAATGTCTATTTCTCTTTTACGGAGTGTCATGCCACTGTGATGATGCAAATGCCTTAATCCCCTAGCTGTCTCAGCTTTGACCCTGCTGGGGACACGCACAGAGCAACAGTGCCTAAGGAAATTAAAGGAGTTTGGGGAATTTGTTTTAGGGAAAATATCTGTATAAGGTAGGGTAGGATGAATATCCTTGGAGCTGTACCAAAGAATATGCCTTTTACAAAACTTTAGTCAGTAAATATTTTATAACTCTGCATCCCAGCAATAGGCAGCTAAACCATTCAGTTAAATTGTTTTACTACAAAATAAATCTAGGCTAATGTAAATCAAAGAAAACAGTGGCTAAGGCAATTTCTGTCTTGAAACTGGTCATCGTCGCTATTAATTCATGTTTTCTTCCTTCCTGCGTTACCTGTTCCTGCTCCTAATCTTGTCATTTGAAAGCATTGCATTCATTTGCCACATACCTGTCATTTGAAGTGGGGTGTATGTTTTTACCCCTTTGAAAGCATCCCAAAAATGTTCTGGCAAAGTGTAGACTTCAATGCATAAACTACCCATACTAATACAAAAGTTCTGCCGATGCCTAAATTCCCGTCTGCAGAATATCTTCCAGTTTCATGTTCTAGAAGGACATTCCTTGCATTTTAAAGAAGCCTTCAGCTGTGTAAAGATTTGGTTGCTGCACAACAATCTCTTTTATTTTTTCATCCAGATTAGTCTCCTAAGTTTTCTCATTTTTTCCTGCCTGATCTAAATATAGAAAGATGAAAGCCTTTTGTCACGGTCTGTGTTCAGCTTTTTTTCAAGTGCAAAGTGAAGTGTGATTTTGAGGATGTTCATGCAGCACTCGTAGCCTCCAGGTACAAGGCTTAAAGATGCTGGTCCTTGCCATCTATCACAAGCTCCACAAGCACAGGGACTGCGTCAGTCTGTGGTGCCCGCTGTGGGCCATTGGAAGGCTCTTATTGAGGACTTATGTAACTTGTGTGTTGCTGGGTCACATTTGGTCAAATGCACCATCAAATAAATGCCAGGGCAGTCTTCTAACAAGACTAATGAGACAGGCGGAGTGGTGGCGCTGTGGCTAAGGCTAAGGTTGCCAGTTCAAATCCCATGGCCGGCAGAGGAATCCTACTCCATTGGGCCCCTGAGCAAAGGCCCTTAGCCCCAGCTGCTCCAGGGGCGCTGTATAAGTGGCTGACCCTGCGCTCTGACCCCAAGCTTCTCTCTCCCTATCTCTGTGCCTGTGTGTCTCGTGGAGAGCAAGCTGGGGTGTGCAAAAAGACAAATTCCTAATGCAAGAAATTGTATATGGGTAATAAAGTGAGCTCTCTCTTATGAAGGAGTAATTCTCGTTACTGATGGTGTTCATACGGTCATGTTTTCAACGTTAGAAACCATCACGGGATGTGATGCTGTGGGTGCCATTCTGTTTTTTTTTCTTCAGCTGAGATGCAAACCACCTGAGCTGCAAAAGCTGCAGCATTTGCAGGAGTATTGATAAGGTCCATCATGCAGTGGTTGAAGCTGTGGAGCCTCATTCAGGTGTCAGGACTCTCATAAGAACCATAATAAGAGGCAGAGGAGAAAAGTCACACAAAAAGTCACTTGTATGCTCTGGGAGTCTAGACTAAACATTTTGTCCTGATGGAAATCCCCACATTTACCATCCTTGGGTGTTACCATCTGTTTTTATTATTACTATGCTGCTTAATTTCTTAGGAGGATGTTTTTATACAGCCGGGTATTTTAGTGGAGCAATTTGGTTGAAGTGCATTGGTGCTCATGCTCAAATATACAACAGCAGTGTCTCACATGGTTTTTGAACCCATAAATTTCCAATTATGTGTCCAGCACCCTAACCAATGCTCTACACTGGGGTAAACCATACTCGTTAAAGCAAGTCATTATATTCTAGAAATCTTACTTCTTTGTTTGTGATGTATGTTTTGCGTGAAAAACGAGTGGATTAAAATAATGAAATCAGTATGTATAGTCAAGTGTCATCATAGTATTTGAATCACAATCTTTCGTTATGTCTGTAAAGCCCTAAAACCTCTGCTGTTCTTGAGTATCCCTGCTTAGGTTCTGAGCCATAGTTACACCAATTCCCATTACTATTAAACTGCAAATAACATTAAAATATCTGCAGAGCGAAGGCTTTGTGTTGAGGCCTGGGAACTAGACCCTTCATCTTCCTTCTGCACCAGTTCCAGCCCCTGTGCTGCATTGGTCCGGTGAATGGAGAACAGAGATTACATGCATGCACGCGCTCTCACGCCGGATAATAACTGAAAGTGCCGGGCTCAGATAAAGCGGCGTTTGCATACAGCAGGCAGTGTGGAGAAGAGTGATAAGCTTCGCTTAGATACTTTGCCAGCCATTCTGTCTGGGACACAGTCGAGTAGGAGAAGAGCAGGAATAAAGGCGATCGGAGTGAATACTAATTTGACTGAGCAGGACAGGAGCAGTCAGGACCTCATTCGTCTCGACCTGTTTCTGGAAATGGCCAGTTGCAGACCACCAGGCACCTGCACCCCTCATCTGTGCCACGGTAAATAGTGGGTGGGCTGTTTTGTCGATGATCTCCCACCAGGGCTAACGCATGGCCTCTGATAATGCACACTTAAGCTAATTATCAGCAGTGTGGAGTAGGGACTGGCCCTAGGGAGCTCAATGGATTCTCCTGTTTGTACATGGAAAAAACCCTGACTCTCATTTTGAATTACAATGTTAGAAGCTTGTTAAAGACCCAGCAGTCTTTATTGGGCTGTAATGTGGTATCATGTTGTCCCTATGGTACGAAGTGATTTAAAGTTCTTTATTTTCAGCCCTTTTCAGCATAAATGTGATCTCATTTCCCCTACTCTGTTTTATACTGTAATATGTAAGTTCTCTACTGTTAGGCATGTGTAGACTAAATGACTATGGAACCCTCATTAGCACAGAACTGCCATAAAACTCTTATTTTGATTTAAGGCAAAAATAAAATCGAACAGATGGCAGGCAAGCCCTTCAAGATGTTTCCAGATATTACTGTTGTAAAACTGGGAGCTTCCCATTTTCCTTTAAAGCCTTAAATCAAACAATCACTGCTTTTGAGAGGCCTCAGACAATACTGAAACCCACCAGTTTCACCAATAGAATATCTACAATAGTTTTATCGAATGGCAAACTCTCCGCAAACTTTAACTCAGATGAGGAGTTGCAAAGCACGTAAATTATTCAGAACCTGGGATTTATTTGCAGGTCATCTCTAGACTGTCACTCACCTTGTCCAGTAGTAACTCTCATATAAGACAGCTGAGTTACATGTTTATAGTAGTTTCAAGCCCCTGGAAAGTAAAATTTTATTTAAGAGATTTGTTCAAATAAATAAAACCAGCACAGTTACTTAACTTAATTTTTATCTGAAGGTAGGTCTGTATAAATCCTTTGTAAATGTATTACTCAAGGCTAATTGCTCATTTATTACCTTATTTATAAAGCGGCATCCATTTACATTGTCCGTTTCATGTCTGCCTTGGACTGAAGAGAATTCTGAGGCTAAAACGGTTCAATCACAGAGGGAACACAGGACCTATTCATGGTTAAACAGAAAACAGTTTGAAAGAAAAAACGTATTTTTATACTTATTTATTCACAGCACTTTATCAAGATGGGCATGCTGACAAATATTCAGGGGACATTGCGTAAGGTTTCATTCAGCCGTGTGAAAATATTTTCAGTTTTTATCCTTTCTGTTTTTATAGGAGAGGTGAATAACGACATGGCGCTCCAGCATATAAATATAGTGTTCATGGTTCTCACCACCATAACCTTGCCCACTATTCATGGACTTTCGTCTCAGTCTTGCTTCTTTTCTCTTGGATCAGTTTCATCTGTCTCATTTTGTGAACTTTATTATTTACGTTATTTTCGGAGGTTTCAATGAAGTCCTGGTCCTGAGGGGGTCTTCAAATTAGCTTAAAGGTTTCTTCATCTGGCTGACGCTTGTATCCAGTGCGACTTATAATTGCATCTGGTCAAGATGCAAAGGGTGCATAACCCGGAGAGCAGGAGAAACAACAACAAAACCACAGAAAATAACAACGACAACAACAAAGCTTTAATTAAGTGCTAGGATGTTGCACAGCATTAAGGAATTTCAGTATTGCTTGAAAGACAGGAAGTATAAACCCAAGAGCGTGATCGGTAGGTGAAAGAAGGTCACAGGCCTCTGGGATCAGCCACTGTACAGTATACCCTGAAGACGCAACTTCAACAACTTTTGCGTTTGCTTTTACGCACAAATGACACTGTTGTCTTGTTTCTGGCTCTGTTTTGTTTCGGTCAGTACCTGTGGCTCGTGGAAGGACGCGCAGTACAATTTTCCCGTCCTGTTTATCTATAGCGCAGACAGTCAATGAAAAGTTTATTCCGGGAAAAACCATCACCGTAAGCCTGCATCAGATAAACTTCCTCATCCTCTGGAGGGAGAAAAAAAGAAGGGAAACTAATGGTCATGTTCTTTCTTGTCTGCAGCGCCGCGGTTGGAGTTGGGTTCTATGGGAACAGTGAGACGAATGATGGAGTGTACCAGCTGACTTACTCTCTCTATAATGCCAATCATACACTGGGTGGTGTCGACAGCCTGGTAAGTATTAGAAACCCCCCCCCTTCCCCTCACAACTTCAGGCTGTTACCGTAGGTACAGTACCCAGGTGTAATGTCGGAACAAGGAAGTCATGACAAATTTTGAGTCACACTACAGGAAGCCAGTAGCAGGCTTGACTTGGCCTTCGTGTATTCCCTTGCAGAAGATCACAAGACCACTGTTCGCCCGGGCTTTCCTGGAGACAGTGTCGATGAGCTGATGCTTACAGAAAGCCATCTTCCCTCTGAGCACAGACACAGACAGTCCCACGAGGCAGTGAAAGTGCGAGAAAATAAGATGTGAAGTAAAAAGCCCAGTCTTCAAAAGGCCAACATCTGTTTTCCAGCTCCTGTTATTGAATTACCTTCCCACTGATCTCAGTTTTATAAAATTATGTTTTCCCCATAGGCTTTTTTGCATCCATCTTCATTTACAGGAGACTTTCTTTTTCAGTTCAAATACTGATGGTTTTAGTGCTTTTTCTGTTAAATGCTGCCCAAAGTTAAACTCATACCCAGTACAGTTAGACGTGCTGTCACCCTCTGTCCCTACAGTACGTACCCTACAACAGAGTCTGAAGCTGACAGTTCTGAGCAATAGTTCTGTTTGATTGTGAACCCCCTAGGTTAGTTCGTATTCTCATATATGTTAGACCTAAAACGTATCTAGACCTTCATAGAAGTTGTAATAAACGATTAAGATAACCTCATTAAACATAGAACGCAAAGACATAAGGTAGAACAGGATTATTTTAGTATCAAAATGATCCAATGGCGAATATTCTCTTGTGAATTAGTATATGATCCCCTTAGATTCAGTAAGTGGTGACCCCTCCTTGAGAAACCTGTAACTCTTTATCAGTCTCTTTTAATTTGGGGCCCATTCTTTCATATAGACCTTCTTAATGACAGATGCTAACTGTGTTAATGACATTTGAGGAATTGATGAAAACCTTACTTCAGGTCCTGCCATATCATTTCAATGGAGTTTAAGTCTCCAGAATGTCAAATTTCTTCTTCTCAAACAATTGCATTGTAGATCTCCCGGTATGTTTAGGGTCATTTTCCTGCTGCATGACTTACCCCACAATGTGCTGATACATCACCATGTTTCTGTCAATGACAACAAGCCTTTGGGGCCCTGAGGCAGCAAAGCAGCCCCAACCTGTGCTGGCTGGGGTGAGGTTCTGCTGTTGAAAGGCATTGTCTTTCCTGCTAGAAGTGTCTGGTTTTTGCCACACAAAACATTTCCCTTTGTGACCAGAAATTTCAAATTTCCCATCTGTCCAGAAAACATATTTCCCATAGTCTCGAGGATCATTCAGGTGCTCTCTAGAGAACTTGAGACGGTGAGCCATGCTCTTGTTAGAGAACAGCGGTTTCTTCCTGGCTGTCTTACCATGAAAACCATTCCCATTCAGTCTTTTCCTGGTGGCTGAGGTATGAGCCCTGACATGCAGTGAGAGAGCCAAGCAGATCCCCACATGTTAATACAAAGGCCTTTGTGACTTCTGGATGATTTTTCAGGTTGTTCTTGGGAAGATTTGATAGGATGACCTGTCCTGGGTGGTGCCACTGTGGTATTGGATATTGTCCTGTCTTGGATGATGGCTGGAGCTCCGAATGTTTAGGAAATGGTTCTTGCAACCCTCTCTTGTCTGATCCTAATCACCTATTTTCTTCTGAGCTTTTTAGTAATCCTCTTCCTCTGAAGCTCTCCTTTGATCGTGGCGTGACATATTTCCACTAACCTCTGTGATAGGACTAATCTCCTGAAGATTCTGACCATTATATAGGACAGGGCTGCCCAAACGCACTTCATGTTTACTCGTTACTCAATGATTTAATCCCTTGATTCTAATTACCGCCTTTTTATTCAACATTTGCTGCGTCTTAATACCTCACTCATTTTTTTTTTCAATTTCATATACCACCTTGTCTCAAAAAAAAACATTGTGTTGCTAAGTAGACACCCTTTTGGTTATTTAAGAAAAGGGTTTGATTAATATAATATAATGATAAGAAATTGGCATTTCCATAATTATATTAATGGTTCCCAAACTATTTCTCAGCACTGTACATCTCCTACTAGAATTCAACAGTTCCTCCAGGGGACAATTGTGACAGATGTCTGCTCTGCAAAAATTGGAATGGCCTTTTGATTTGGAATGCAATAGCCACAATCAAAGCACTGGGATTAACTCTCCCACATCTACATCAACAGGGATTAAAAACTCTGTGAATCTGTTAAACGCCGAAGCTTGAATCTCTTAAATGGGAAGTCATTCTTGTGCCAAAACCCCTGCGTCAGCGACCTTACCTTTCTTCTGCTTGGTCCACCCCCTGGAAAATAATGAAATAGAGAAGATACTCAGTTCAAAAAGGAACCAAAAATAAGAAACGGGAACCAAGGAGACATTCATCGTTCCATGTGTGTCGTTTTGTGTCATCGGAATTCTCTAGAGTGTTTGCAAGGAGAGCCACAAAGAAAATGTCTGCTGTTGTGCACAAAGCCCACAGTGTTTAATGCAGAGCACAGCCAGTAATGAAATTAGCCATTAACGAGTCACAAAGGCCCTTTGAAGTTGGTCTGGAACAAGCACAGGGCTGTCTCAGCTGCCTCATGCGGTCAGTTTAGTTGTTAACCACTATGGTAGAATCAATGGTTTTAAATGGGGATGCTGTTTCCTAGTGTGCTTGTGCAAAACAAAACCCAAAATAAGGAAAATTCATTGCAGGGAAAAAGAAAACATCCATACGTTCATGCTGGATGGAGACGTGATCTTCAAGAAAACTGGTTTTTGGAATCTGTTTTTAAAGAGGGGCCTGTGATCCAAACACAGTGATCTTCTGTCCCTATAGCTGCAGTATAATTAAAAATTGTAACTCGATATCCAGACTGCAGCTTCCTAAGATGTTCATATTGTAATGGAATTTTAGAATGCTACAGAAAATGGGATTTTTATCAATGTATTTGAAGTGCCAGGCTAAACACTCTTCTCATTCTTCCAGACTTGATTTTTACTATTAGAATATCATGGCTGCCTGTTACTGAGGTTGCCAAAACAGGTCAGTTGGATGAGGGAGCTGAGGTTTGTTGGGTGTCTGCCAGTTACATAATTCTAAACATATTTTTTAGCTGAAGAGGGGGCGAGTTTCCCATAACTATAGACGACTGAATTGGAGAGCAGGATGATTGATGGGTTTATTGTGTGTATCCCTGTGTTTAGTCATGATTTCAAGTACTTCAAGTAAGGCTTTGGTAATAGAATTACAGTAAGCATACACAATAAACATCATGCGGTATTTATTCATTTGAAAAGAAACAGAAATATTTCAAGGTACATCACTAAAATACTGTAAAAAGGATTTCAGATCTAGGGTACAACGCCGGGCAGAGGTTTTTAAAGCTCTTGTTTTGTGAATAACCTGTAACATTTATTACATAATGCTCTTGTTACTAAAAGATGCCTTACTAAATGACACCGGACTATCTCAACACCAGTGTCTTATCATGTTTTATTATCAAAGATGCATCATATTTTTCTAGCCCTAGAGTTGCATTTGAAATTGCCCTTCAGCATGTCATTAAAGTTTAGCTGGCAATTTGGTGTGCAATGAATTTTAAATGTAAAATAAATAGAAAAGAAATTCTGATGGAAATGCCACTTTTTAACCAGTAATTAACAAGTAATAAGCCTACTGAAAACATCTTAAATTGATAATGGTTAAGCCTGCTTTAAGCCACACTGAAGCAACATTAATTGAAAGTGATTTAAAAAAACTAAATATCAGGCAAAACTCCAATGTATGTATGAATTTGCTGGAGGCTTTATCTTCTAGGATCATGATCATACACTTGTCAAAGTAAAATTAAGTATAAAAATATTGTCTCTGCTGATGACAGCCTACTAAAACTGCCTTAGTGCTGTGTAATCAGATAAAAGAAATGATGCACTTATGAGAAATGATCAATGCGACTGAATAAATGGTTTCCAGTTCTTGAAGGAGAAATCTCTTTACTTGCAAGATAAGATCCCCAGGAGTAACCTTGCATAGGCCATTGTAGGCAATGAATCTGTTTCTGATGCATGTATGAAAATTGTTATTGACAAATCCCAGAGACCTTGAGGGAGATTAAAAAATGATGTACTTGCTAAACCAGGGATGCTCTCCATATTAATACCCCATTTTCGTACTGGGAAATGTTGCACTACTTTGTAGAAAAAAAAGTAAATTGGCTGCCGTTTGCTGACGTTTGCTATAAGCATTTTACGTTACAAGCAACTGTTTTATTAAAGCAACAGATAAATGAAGAAGACCACAAGATTCCTGTTTTTATTTTAACATTGGGCCCACACTGATGCCTGTTTACTGCAAGTCTTTCACAGCATATCTGTGCTCAGTGTGCCCATAATATTTGGGGTCTTTGTGCTAAAGTGGTGCAGAATCTTTAAAGGTATGCTATTGGCATTTGGCAAGGAGTGGTGATTATTCCCCATACTCCCCCATGCCCCCTGCCTGCCCCTGCTACCCTTTCAAAGCTAGGACAAATTAAGGAGCTACCTAGATATTCAGAAGCAGAGGCCAAGACAATAATAAAGTCTTTTCTCTAGATTTTATCCAGTTCCTCTCCGAGTCTCCTCCTCCAGCACATGCACCTCCTCTTCCATGTAGGGACACACTCAGACAATGAACAAGTGACCCCATGAGAGCCACAAACCCTGACATCAGGGGATGAGTATCACATGCTCTGGAGCTGCCGTAAAGGAAACTGGCCCAGGCAAGCTGAGATATTCTCTCAGATTGTTGTCATTGAAATTTAAAAGACTTTGTCCTCTTGACTCTTTTTGTGAGTTTTAGAATTCTGAATATCCTCGTCGAAAAAGATCTTAACTTTTTGCCTTTAAAACTTCATGGTAAAATTGGATCTTTTTGTGCGTTTCCAGGGTGTCCTCTGTGCTTTCGTTCTGACACCACATTACTCATGCAGCTTGTCCAGTTCCCCAGGAGACTGATAAAGATGTTGCAAATCTGTTTTCCTTCTATGCCCGTGGCTCGACAGTCGAAACTATCGACTTTCCTTCCCAGCCAACTTTGTGCCACATACTTTCAAACACTGAGCCTTAAAAAGTGACCTCCTGCTCCAATTTTACAGATCTTTTTCTTTAGTTTTCTGTAACTCTTTTTAAAAGGCAAGGTGTTCTCTGCCCTCATTTGCCTGTCTTGCTTTTTTGCAACACTTTACTTATAAGGTACTGCATTATTACACTATATTAATACCGCTTTGTGCTCTATTAGTGCAAAACTGTATTATCACTTCTCTTTGGTGCTGAAAATGCCATTTTTGTTCTTAAAAGGAACATTTTAGAATAACAGAGCAAAGCCTATAACAGTTTCCAATAACAGTGCAAAGATGGTACAGTATGTTCCTCTGTCTGATAATTTGTGGTCTTTTGGGGAATTTAGAAATGCTGAATATTGTGGAAACTCCTAGGAATATGCTTGTAAGTTCATTTTTGAAGGATTTTACATGTAATAGAAAAAAAAGAAGAAATGAGGATGGGGATTCACAAAGTATTTTGTTCCTGAATGTCTTCTGCACCACTAACAAGTGCCTACCAGTTTTTAGTTAAACATCAGAGACCATTTTTCCATTGCCTTCTGTTCTTAGCAATGCTGAATAAGACAGATGTCTATTCATTGTTTTTGCAGACTTAAGGACGTTTCCGACCCAAAAACTGGAAATATTTTTTGGTACTTGAAACAGCAGTAGAAGCAAAACGTTACAAGTAACATGCAAAGAAGCAGGACAGGCAACTGAGAGCAGTAATGACTGTACCACACCTTCCCTCTTGCAATGTCATTTAAAAAGAGTTCCGCATCCCAAACAAAGATCTGTAACTGTGGCGCGTAGGTGCTTTTTGAGACCTGGCTGGCACCATGCTGTCTGCTTAACAAGCCCACCTCGAGGACCCTGGTCCTCTGGAACACACAGGTTTTGATGATGTGATGAGAACTGAGATTCAGTCATGGAGCTTACTGGAAAATCCACTAATTAACAACCATTGTATTATTTGCCTCTGTTTTGCAACAGTATGGATACAGGCATGTAGAAAGTAAATGATGAAGTCCAACTCACCCTCTGCTTTTTTCTTATAACAGTAACAGCTGTCCAGCCCGAGCTGTGCTCATGCCACACTTCTGGTCTCCCCCCAGGTTTCTGGTACCATGGACAGCATGCAGAGGGGCCTGAAGCAGCACCTGGAGCGACTGGATGAGATTTTTGCCACACGTGGGGACTACATCCAGACCCTGCGCTTCATGCAGCAGATGGCTGACAACGTCATCGTGCAGCTGACGGGCCTGCCAGAGTGGGGCCAGACCAGAGTGGACCTGGCGGCCACCGCTGTCCAGATCAGCTATGTGGAGTACTACAGGTGACGAAGCCGTTCGTGAACAATAATCAGAACTGCGAGACGCTCGGGTGGGGATCTGAGTCAGCGTGCGTTGCCCTACAAAGACACGAGCGAAGGTTGTTCCATCCTGTAGTGGAGAAAGACGAAGCAACATTTTGGCTGTCCAGCCTTCTTCAGCCATCACCCTTTCCAGCGTGGCGTTAACCTTTGCCGGTTCCGCCATACTTGTTAGTAATATTTGCGCTTCTCATTTCTACAAAGAATCACAGAATGGTACCCGCTTCTCCCGCCACTGAAATGCAGTGCCCACCGGCTGGGTGATGCACAGCAGCCATTTTACACCCCTGCAGCTTCACTGTGCAGCACAGCAAGCGGCAGGGTGAAAAATCACCCGCCACCCACCACCTGCTGCCCCGAAAATTATTTGGTGCAAAATGCAGGGAGACAATACTGTGCAAGCCCAGAGTGGAATTTAGCCAGGACACGGGGGTTGACACATCTACTTTTATGAATACGTTTGATCTTTAATTTCATTTGTGTCTTACTATTTGGTGTGGTATTCCATGGATGTTTGTATCTGTGTGTATATTTGCACAAAAGTAAAGAGAATCGTCAATGAAGTGGGTAGTTGCTATAGGCCACTTTTATTCTGTAAAATCTCAAGTGCAAAGCAAGAATGGGGAATTTTGCGGGTTTTACCTGGATTTTTCTTGTCACGAGATTCGAAGACCTCTTTTCATCAAAACAATCTTGGAAAAATTCAAGAGCTGTAATTCACTATTGTGCTGCAGGTGGCCCTGGTGTACGTAACACACCAACCCCACTGTTCTATAAATGCCCTTTCCTTCGAGAGAGGAAGGCTATTACAGCTAGATTTGTTTTTCCACACTAGAGAGCTAGTATTGATAAAGGTGTTTTATTTCAAATAGCAGGAGATTTCATCATTGAGTGGAAATATAAACTCCTGTATTTGACTCAGTATTCTCCGCGGCTTTAAAAGCGATTTGAAGATCAGAGAGACCTCTTAACACAACAGCTGCTGTCTTCATCATCAGCTCAAGATTCTTATAACAGAGTAAATTTGGTGTCATTATCCTGCACAGAAAATCAAGAGGGGATGGACTCAATTTCTGCCTCTGTTACTATTTCCAGTATCTGTTTTTTTTTTGGATTGTAGGAAAATACTTCAGTAACCATGAGTGTATAAACAGTATATACGATTCAAACCTCCCAACTACACACGTACAGGCTCACCATCAACCAGTGCAAATCTGTGATTAGGATTCATAAACGCAGTCGATTTCCACAAATTCAGATCAGTTGTATGTGTTGTGATGGCCAGCTTACATGTATGCTGTCATTACGTTGCTTTATTTACCCAAACTTGATGAGAACTGATTCAAGAAACGCAAGTCGGGAAGAGAAAAAACAAGGCCAGTGACCTCTGTGCAGCTTTGACCACATTAAATATTCACTTAAATGGATTGGTATCATTAATTATTAACTTTTGGAACTGGTCCACAATGCTTAAACCAGTAAGCCTCCAAATGTCTTGTATAGGTTTTAAATCCTGGAAAATCCCAGCAGACTGATTGCAATAGAATTAAACCTCTATTCAAAGCCCAGAATGTTATTCTACTGCTTTCTTCCCAATTCATAAAGCTGAATTAATTTTTCCTCTTATTGCAAATGACATATGATGCAATGAAAAGAAGTCCACAGAACGTACCTCTCTAACTCAATTACCGAACCCAAGCTGAGTTTGTGATACAGTATCTACAGTACGCTTAGTTATACAAGTATATGGTGAGCTGGGTACTTTTTAGCATCCATTTTTTCTTCATCAGTTTCAGAGGAAGTTATAGGTCAATACAACAGTCCCATAGGTACCAGACTATTGATCTTATCCATGCAATGCAGGATTCATGCTAGCCACTAATGATAGTGTGTCTGATCTGGCATTCTTGTTGCTGTGTTCTGGAGACACAGGAATTTAAGGAACTCAGAAAGGATTAAAATGATCAGCAGTAAGTGCTATCAATCTGTAATTCTGTGGAAAGGGTTTCCAATGTGGGTAACCGATATCAGCAGATATTTTTTTTTCTGCAAAATACATAATAGGGCTATCAATATCCCATGTCATTTATTTAATCTTGAGCAAATTAATGTGGTGTATCAGGTCGCCTGAAGGCTTCAAGAGCCACTCTCGTGGAACAGAACAATGACAGGACATCATCCTTTTTGTGGGTGGAAGATTTATATGTTTGTAAAACATTGCCGCAGTTCTTTTCAATGTGTCGAGTTGCTTTGCCTCATCAGGAATGTTGTGATAAAACATGCTTCCGAAAGGGCAGAATTGTAGGAGCAGGCTGTGTCTGCGGTTGGATTTTAAGTTGCTGACAAAGGGTTTGTAACTGGAAATACTTACAAATGCTTGCTATGTAAATTTTAAAAATTGTAGCGACACGTTTTTTCCCCAGATTGTTGGCTGTCTTCAGAGCTGGATGTCAATAACAGCCCCATGTCATGTCTACTGGTGGAGAATTTCTAAAACCATTACATTTTTAAAGTAGTGCCTTGCGGAAAATGGATCCCTTACTATATTGTTCATCTGTCTTCCTTTCATTTTACTGCTTTTCTTCTTTCTACACATTAAACTGTAATTTGTCATGTCACTTTAATGCTTTAGAGGAGAAAAAAATCATTTGTATTTCTGCCAATATTTTGAAGGAGAAAATAGTTGATTGTATTTCTATCTCCTACCTCTAGGTGGCTGTCTTATTTGCTTCTACTGATTCTGGACCTGGTCATTTGCCTGGTGGCCTGTCTAGGGCTGGCCAAGCAATCTCGGTGGCTTCTCACTACGTGAGTACCTCTTGGTTTTTGCCAGGACTGTCTTTAATGCTCATTGAGATCAGCCGGTGTGGAATACTGATAGACGACGATGTCTGTAGTCCTGCAGCTTAACTGCAACAGTACCTGGACAGAACTTGAATTGAAAAACAAGTCCTCATGAAAAAGAAATTCTTTTGAATTGTAGTGCCAGCATCCCTTAGTTCAAATTAGTCTAATGGTCCCAAAAGCTCAAAACTAATTATTTTAGAATGAATTTTAAAGGCTTTATGATTGAGAAGATGTGCATTATCAGGAATATAGAATATATTTAGGTGGGCAGCTGTGTCAGCATGTGTAGGCTGCAAAGGAACAAGTAATAGGTTTATTCCATGCTGAAAAAAAGAGCCATGGAGGCCCACAGCCGAAACGTTGTGTTTTCTTTCCTCTTTTTTTCAGCATGGAATAAACCTATTACTTGTTCCTAGAATATATTTAGATTTTTATGTAATCTTTCTTTCAACTTATCTACGTTTAGCTGCTTTCAGTCAACTGCTGAATATTGTGCTACGGTCGCCAGTGAAATGAGTGTCTTACAGTATGTACTCAGTCTGGGAAGCAGTGGTTAGCCAAGAGAAAAACTCCCATCCCCCTACATCAGTGTTATAGACCAATGCATTTAGACACTCATAGGATTTGCAATGGTATTACTAAAGGAGAAATGTATTTATATGAAGACGCCACAGCATTGCACCAGTTTTACATACAGTATACTGTAGCTTCTGTAACTTCATTTAGATAATATGAATTTTATAGAATTGTAAACGCTAAGGTGCCATGTATTTAGAATCACAAAGTTAATTCTAAACACAAACCAGTGAGTCACAAGTCCTTACCTCTTGCACTCTTTTGATTGTTGTTATTCTGGATGTCTTCTGAGTCTATTACTATAATCCTGATCAGCATTGTGCAATGTATTGATGATTGCATTTTGCACTTATAACAATATGCCACACATTCATTGGTGACCAGTCTCAATGATCCCCCCCCACAACTCTGCTACGTGTTGGTAGCAGCGCAACAGCTTTTCTTGCATGCTCTTGAAAATTGTTCAAAAACATGCCGCTCTTCAAGACAGGGCCTGCAGTCAGCTGAGCCCATCCTGCAGTGGACACGGACACGTTGATGTTCCTTATTGTGCCGTGGGCAATCCTTGTTTCCCCTGGAAACACAGACTTTATCAGACTTTATTTAAGATTAGGTCAATGCACATTTACATATTATTTTCCTCCACAACTGATTCAAAACAGTACTAATAAATACTGATGATTTATCCACTACCACTCTTTTTTAGAAAAATAAATCTGGGAACATTGTGGCGTATTAGTTAGTTCTATAGAGGTAAGTTTAAGCCTAAACAGAAGGATTATGTACCACTAGATGTTTTGGTGCCTATGGGAAACCAGGTCTGCAGATCTGCAATTGGCAGTGACTTCATGAATAAGATCTGGTGTCCCATCCACAGTACATTGACCTGAGCTTTGTGCCAAAATGGAATTTGCTGCTTGCTACAGGCAAGGGAACAGTACGGCTATCTTCTCTTGTTGTGGCTGCAGTTAGCTCAGATCATGTTGTGTGATGGCTATTGATTTCTTGCCAGGATGCGTACACTTTGACTAATTATTAAGTACTTCCAATCCAATTTCTTGATGCTTTTAGGCATGAGCAGAGCCGCTTGTGAGAGAACTTGGCAGCCTTTTAGTTTCCATCTGGGAAATATTCTTTTTACTTCTTAGGCAGTTATGTATAGTCAAAGATGGATATTGTAGCCTCATAGTGTGCAGCTGGTTGAGGCTTCAGAATGTCTTCCTGTAAATGGAGTATTAGTTTCACTTGAAGTGCTTAAATTGCGGGTGCTTTAGTGCATCCTTCTACAACATGAAGATTAATACAGTAATACTGTATATATTGCGCTCTGTATAGACTTTTTCACGGACCACAGAGCGAAGCAAACAGTCCACACAGCTCTTAGATAGATGATGGTATCTGGAGGCACCTATCGATTATCTGGTCCCTTTAGCTATTGATGTGAGACAGCTGGGCAATGATATTTTCAAGAAACAACACTTTAGTTTTCTCTCCTCTCAGTCATTCATTCCCTTCTTCTTGTAATTGAGGATGGTTGTCTTGCCTGAACCCTGAAGAAGGCAGGACACACTCGGACAGGTAGTGCAGGTGTATGATTCTGTTCTTGTCAAGAGAATAGAAAGATGTGGTATGAGAGCATTTCTAAATGCATTACCAAGAACCGCTACAGTATGTTGATGTGAGCACTCTGTAATAAGAATATTAGCTATTTAAGTACAGTACTGCATTGTGTGATGCCTGTGATTGGCTATAATTACTTTACAGATGGGAGATAACCTCAACACCGCTGGAGTGCTCTCATGCACCTTACCTGTATGATACAGTACCTTGTGCAGTAGTCATTGTCTCCACATCAGATGCATTATGGACTGGTGAATGAACCTCTGTTCAGTTATCCCCACTATCTCTCCCCATATGTAGTCACCAAAATGTAATTGGACAGCAGCCCAGTGTGGTACCCACTTATGCACCCCCATTGTTGTCCTCTCTCTATGATCTGTTGGTCTCCAGGATGATGGTGTTCGGGGTGCTGACACTGATCCTAAGCTGGGCATCACTGGGGGCAGATACAGCCACAGCTGTGGTAAGTGTTTTTTTAACGTTTTGCATTGCTACAGAAACAGTACGGGGAGGTGGGATGTCTACTGAAAGTCCAAGCCTGGCGTGTCAGCGGTTGTTTACGCAAATGTGTTAAGAATCTTGCCAGGAGCTGTCTTCTGAGGGTACAACTGGAAAACTGGTAGAAGGTTGAGTCTCAGTCCTGATTGGGCAAGTATTCCGTCCCCACTGCATTGTAGTATTACTAGTGTGGGTCTTCTGCAGATAGTACAGAAAAGGGCTGAGTCTCTGACACTGATCTCACATGCTTGCAAGAGGATTAACTGGCAGGATTTTGCCGCTGGACAGCTGTGCCAGTGACGCATGTCAGGTGCAAAGTGGGAGGGAGAGAGCCACCAGCTCCAAGGAGCTTGGAATTACAGGCTTGGGAAATATCTTGAAAATGTCAGTGTCAAATGGCTTGTGTTTGCTTGCTTCTTTGTAAAGGCCAAATGTGGTAACCTGCAATCACAGAGTATTACTTGTTTCAGATCATTATGTTATCTCAAGAGGGATAGCTGTATATCGTTGTAATAAAGGTCTTTAACTCATGTCAGGCAGGTCATGTCAGAATATTATTATCCATGCAATCGGCAATAATGTTATTGGTCTTGTTCTGTAGAAGGTCATGGTGAACAAATAGCCAACTTTAGTCCACAATACAACTGATTCACGTGCCTCTTGCTTCATAGAATTGCTTCAATAGAACTCTTGTATATACAGTGTATATGAAACAAGCTATAGATGAAAGTCACTCTGGGTTTTATAGAACAATGAGGCTTATTTTAGCCTGAGCAGAAATTGTGTGAAATTGCTGTGCCTGTGCTGTTTGTCCGTCCTTCATCTATTAGCTGCCCTGAATACAGTCTCCTGAGCTAATAGAACAACTCATGTGTGAATCAACCTATCAACTGTATTTATGCTTTTGCAAATGCTCTAGAAAAAGATGTGAATTCGATGATTGTGACAAAATTATTATTATTTTTATTATTATTCAGTCTATCCCTCTGAGAAATCAAACAAGAAATTAAGTTAAACCATTTAATCTGGCAGTGATCCAGACAACATTTTGATAAATGGGATGATGGATGGGCATGAATAGTCTGGCCCACAATCCTTTACCCCCAATCCAGTTAGTATTTCCTGGGGTCAAAGGTCAGAGTGAGGTCAGGGGATGAATGTAACCCAGGAGAGTTTAGGGGGTGAATGCTTTCAGTAAGTGGATTATCACTGTACTTACAGCTGGGTCCTACAGGAGTTATTGATTCATCAAAGCTCCAGCAGGAACAAATAATGACAACATTTACCTTATAACATTAACATTTACAGAAGCTTTGTAAACAATTGATAAAAAAATGTAATAATCCTTTTAAAATCAACAGTGAAGTCCAATAGGTATGGGAAAAGGTTTTATTCATATTAATGCTGATGAATTTTGTTACCCAAAGCAATGAATATGCAGTGAATTACAGATTTTTTTCCTACGAATTACAGCTTTCAGTGAATGGGCCATAATAGTTATTTATTGATGCAATTTATCACCGTAACCTTCAGGAGTTCACATAGGAGACATCACTCCTCTATGCGTAGCAATTTTGGTGCCGATAGGAATCATTTTTAAGATTGTGCGGCACCTCATTTCAGTAAAAGTCTGATCAGAATAATAGACCTGACTTGTCAAAACATAATACCGAGCTGCTTTTACCATATTTGCAGTTTGTGGTGAGATTGTGATGATTATGTTGGAACCAAGCTGAGGTTTGCTTGCAGCCTGTACTGCTGGATGTGAACCCTGATTTGTATGTTATTTTGTCCTCGTTTGAGGCCTTCATTCAATTCATTCAGTTCTTAAGGTGGTCTGAGCATAACCACATTGACTTGTGTTTTGCTTTGCTAGGCTGCAGAAGAGCTTTTCCCCTCCTTAATGGCATTTTGTAGCAAAAAACCTTTTATGAGAATAAATCCCCATAACACCAGCTTGGGCGGCAGTGTTGTGTTAAAAACATCTACTTGACGTTTGTGCCAGAAAATAAACACTCTTAGCTGTTACTGGCTATATAATTGCTTATGCATGCACGTAAACAGCTGTCCACAAACCAATTACATTCTGTGAACAGTTTGTACAGTTTGTAGCACTTGGCAAAGCTGATTATGAGCCTTGAGACTGATGAGAGATAGCGAATGGGGCTCCACTGCTTGTGTGGTTACCATAGATTCCAAAACCTTTGAGCTGCAGATTGAAATGGGGCCTGCCTGGTCATAAATATTGATCAACCAGGGAAAAAGAGAGTGTAGGAGTAGGTTTCCATTTTAATCACCAGCTGTAATTGTTATACGGTACATACTGTTGACAGACAACTTTAAGAGGCATTTAAATATGACCCATCTACTTTGAATAAAGTATTCCTCTGGAGTTATAGTGAATGGAAGACAATTTGTGGCACGCTTTTGCCTGTAGCAGATCATGAAGTCTGTCATGAAGTTCTAAAAGAAGAAAGCTAATTCTATTGGTTCAGGCAAACTCCAGGACTCACCTCACCTTGCATGTTTCCACCTTGATCAGTAGGTCGGGAGCTCAGGAATTAAAATGTTATGTAGTTGTTTGGAGTGACCACTTAGCTCACTTGGTTACAACCTTGTACCAATAAGGTGAAGGTAGCAATTTTGTGTTGCCCAACATGTCAACCAGTTCATCCTGTCCAGCATAGACATTTGTGTCTGACCCCCTTACTGAGGGAACCTTCATCCCCTAGTACACAGACTGGGGTTGGGCATTTATCTTTATATTTTGTAATTGTATTTTTAAAAATATAAAAAAATATGTCTGTTAATCCATTGTATCCTTTTAATCTGAATCCTGCGCTATGTCATGAAAGAATGAGTGTCTGCCAATGTGGATTCAGGGAATTCACAAGCACTTAAGTCCCATTTTCCAGACCCCATCCAGCTTCAAGTCTGACTTCCATTGACTTGGAACAGCGCAAAGTATATGTGGGACTTACATATTCCCAGCAGTAAACAAACAGTTGGTTTTTGCACTAATCCTATTTCAGACTGCCCACTGAGGAATCATAAAGCACTTGTAATGAATAAACAAACACTTTGTGGCCTTCTACTATACTATCACAAAGAAATTACACATTAAAATCTCATCAGGAAAGAGATCTAAGCCAGTGGGATTTAATATACCCTTAAAATGCACTGAAATACCACTTAAACACCACCCTTTAGCTAAAAGAAAAAAACATCCTGGGCTCTAATTATCAAATTGTAAGATTAAAAGATGTAAGGTATGCACCATACAGTATATGCTGTACATACATAGTGTTTGGTAGGTATTGGTTATTTATTTGTGTAAACAGATACACTATTGCTGTGAGATATCAAGCAGACTCTCAGCTCTTTGTTAATGTCTATAATCCTGCCTTAGTTAAATCAGTTCATATTCACAATATGCCAGCTGTGATTTAAAATAAAATGTTTATGTGCCCCCTGATTCCTCCCATAAATTGTGATAATTCTGAGCATTCCATATCCCAGCCAGAATTTAAACTGCATAGCAAAAGGATAAGAGATCTTTCACTCTTCACGGCTTCAGGCTTGAGATAATAAAGACAAAGTGACTACATCACTTGGCTCGGCGCTCCGGTTGCTAAATTGTATTAAGGGCTTTCTCCAGAAGGAAGAAATCAATTCTGTCTTAGCCCTGAGTCTGGTTTGCTTCACTATGTAATGTAATGTCCGATACCAGGTGATCATGTCTCTCTTCAACAGTAGCTGTGATCTCCATGCCCCTTCAGCATCAATAAAGTCTATATTAAAATTCCCCACTGCTATAGGTGATTTGTAGAGTGAAACCAAGGGGGGATACTGCATTATATGTAATTTCTGAAAAAGTTTGCTTTGAGGGGTACTTTTTTTCTACAGATTAGTACAAATGTGTATAGCAAGGTGAAGGGTAAGGTACTGTTACCTGTATTTTATTTGCATTACAGGTCTTCGGGACCTTGTGGAAATCTTCGATTATTCAAATGTTATTAAAATGGTCTCTGTCCTCTCAGTCTAATGTTATCCCCGTCTGTCCCCAGGGTACCAGTGACTTCTGTGTGGCTCCTGACAAGTTCATCATGAACATGACCCACAATGAAATCAGCACTGGTACGCCACTTCTGTGCAATCCTCTGTCCTGCCCTTTTCATGCCTTTCTTGCTCCAATGCATTTAGGAAGAAAGGGTGTTATTCAGGCACATCAAATAAAATTGTTTATTTATTATTTTTGTCTGGACAATGATCCAGCTGCATCTTCCCTTCAAGACCATAGGATAGGAAAAGCTGGAAACAAGAGGAGGTTATTTGGTTCAGAGAACTGAATCAATCCCAGAATTGCTCTCATCTTACAGTACATATATAAAGTGTCCTAGAGAGGCAGTTTAAGCCTGCATTTAGTCCCAGGCACCCACATACTCTTTCAAGAAAGCCATACCTCTTATTTTGAGCTGTAAATGCATCTCTTCATAATCGTAACTTGATGACCCAGACGTCCATGCTTGCTTGCTCAACTCGAAGCAGACCCTTGAGCATGACTTTATCAAAACCTCTGAGGGGTTTTTGAACACTCCATTCAGTTTTGTGACCTAACGCCTGCACATGCAATTCAACACCAGCTCTGGTTATAGAGGATCTGCACTGTGGCATGGAGTCAAACAAGCATTGTAACGCATCTCTTCCCTGTCTTGCAGATATTGTGCACTACTACTTATACTGCAGTCAGAGCATGCCCAATCCGTTCCAGCAGGTACAGTGTTCAGATATTATTATGCTGCATGTGTAGGCCCCATGGGATCTGTAACACACTTTCCACTGTGCAGTGACATGTCTGTGATCCTGATAACTGGATGCCCCTCCATAATTCATTGCCCACACCTACAGATTTTCCCTGTTTGGAAGGGTCCCAAAGCAGCAAGCTGCAATTGCCATTAGCCTACTGTCCTGTATTTGGATTTATTCAGCTGACCTACATTTGTACATCTAAATGTCATTATTATGAAATTTATAATACAAGCTTTTGTGAGTCAGTTTTTCCTAGAGATGTTTAATTGTTTTTCAGTCTGGAAATCTGAAAGAAACACTAGTTTACCTCTTTTATTCTTTTTTTTTGCTAATTTGTCTTAATGCCATGTAATGAAGTCCCTTAATGTTTAAACCCTTGATCGTTTCAGGAGTATTCAGTGCACACACACTAGATTCTAAAGTCTTAAGCACATCAACAAGGTCAATAAACATTGCTATTTTTAGAAAATCGCTCTTGTCAGGACTGTACATCACAAAAGTGCAGAGGGACCTTGTCCCAGTGTCTCACCTTCATTTCCAGTTTCATAATAATTATGTCACAGCATAACCCTTGGAAACATTATACTCGTTTTCTGCATTCTGCTTACAACTATACAATTGAATATGGGCGGGGGTTCGTTGTCCAGGAATTTCAGACTGGAGTTGCTCAGAGTTCAGAGTGGTTAAGAGGGATGATGGCGCCACCTGCTGGGGAAAGTGCTCATTGCAGTCCTGTGTGGTTTTTCTCTGCAGGCCCTGACTATTTTCCAGAGGTCCCTGACCACCATGCAGATCCAAATTCAGGGGTTGCTCCAGTTTTCCGTGCCCATATTTCCCACTGCTGAGGTAAGCACAGGAGCAGTTTGCACGTTGCCCACTTCAGCATGTTCAAACGTGCATCATCAATCTTGCCATTTGCTCCCCATTCCCTCATTGCCACGTGCCTGTGTGTGTTCTGCAGAAGGACCTGCTTGGGATCCAGCGCCTGTTGAACTCCTCAGAGTCCAGCCTTCACCAGCTCACTGCCCTGCTGGACTGCCGCGGTCTGCACAAGGTGGGCCGAATCTCTCACGCCTCATGAGCGAGCAGAAACATCCCACATTTCGAGCCCTGATTTAACCACAGTTAAGTTACTTCAAGGTTGGAGGTATTTGGTTCTTTAGTTCAGGCTGAAATCAGTATCTTAACCAATAAAGCGGAATACAGGAGTGAATGAGAATGTAATTCCTAGTAACTCCTTATTGGGATCATTTGAAAGTGATTGGGAAAGATAACGTTTTTCTGCAACTTTGCTCTTTCTCTTTCATCCCAGCATCTCAGTTCACCCCAGGTTAACACAAGGCTGAATGGGAGTGTGGTGCCATGCACATTATGTCTTAAAAAGCTTGCCTGTCAACTCTTCAGCCCCGTTTACCCCAGACTGAAGTGTCCATGTGCTAAGCGGTGTTTGTGTTGGACTTGGCAGGACTACCTGGATGCACTGATCGGTGTGTGCTATGACGGGGTGGAAGGCCTTCTCTATCTCAGCCTCTTCTCTCTGCTGGCTGCCCTTGCCTTCTGTGCCATGCTGTGTGCCATCCCTCGTGCCTGGAGACACTTTGCTAGCAGGTGAGGCTCTCAATTCAATTTGTTGTTTTTTTTCCCCAATTTTTCCACTTCAAGCTTTTTATCCCCTGGGGGGAAATTAGTTTTTACGGCAGGATCCGACACAACAATCCAACAAAAACAGCGGAGAATACACTACAGATAAGAGACTTTTTCGACATTGTTTGAGAGTGAGTTTGCAGAGGGGATGAAAGATTTCCAGAGTCAGATACCATGACACTTCTCAGAAACATAAATCCGCTTTGGACTGTAGCCAGGTGACATACCTTGTGTGGCTCCCTGACATTTGTGCTGTCCAGGTGTTCATCTGCGTCTTCTTTGTTTTTCCCCGCGGCGTGCCTGCTCCCCTCAGGGATCGGGAGTACGATGACATCGACGAGGAAGACCCGTTCAACCCCCAGGCGCGGCGCATCGCGGCCCACAATCCCACGCGAGGGCAGATGCACAGCTTTTGCAGCTACAGCAGCAGCATGGGGAGTCAGAGCAGCCTGCACCCCCCGGCCCAGGCCGTCTCCAACGCCCCTGTCTCCGAGTACATGTGAGCGCCCACAGCCGGACAGCAGGGCTGTGCAACACGGGCATGCGGCGTCTTTGAGTGGTTTGAGGGACTAAAGAGGGCTTGGTGGTGGGGTATGCTGGGTTAAGCTAGGGCTCTGGTTTGAGGGATTGCAGTGCTGCTTCTGAAGCTGTAGTAATCTCCTCTCTCTCCTGGTCTGCGCAGGAACCAGTCGGTGCTGTTCGGGGGGAACCCTCGCTATGAAAACGTCCCGCTGATCGGCAGAGGTTCGCCACCCCCTTCGGTGCGTTGGGCCCCAGAGGCCAAGTCCTTCTTGTGACCACACTGTGTTCCAATAAACGCCACTCAATTATACTCCCAGGCACAAGGAGTGCATTTCAGACACATTCCAGTCCTTCAGAGATATTCATCTCATCTACTGCTCATTTTTTTTCTTTGCTTAATTTATTGTTAAAATGTAAGCCATATACAGTAGATCCTAAAAGGCACGCGGTCATGATCATGAGGGAATGTCGCGTATTTTCAAACTGCAGTATCTTCAATGGGAGAGACGCGAGCAATTGTCAAGACTGGGTTTCGTTCTGTTTCTGTGTTGTTTCACGTCTGCTGCACGGAACATTTCTTCACTTCGTGTTAGTGTCGCAGAGCTAGACACATCACCTACATCTAGGCTGGGGTTCACTCCTGCCGTTCACCGACACTCATGCAGGATAGTTTGGAGTGTTTCTCGTTACAGCTCAGTGTAGACGTTTTTCAGCTCGATAAGGGTTTCAGTCGCCCAGTAAGCTTGTTGCGTTCTTTATTTTGATCTTATCTGTGTCTGTAGAGAACTCGGTAATGGCCCCTACACTGAGTTTAGTCAGTGTGTACAGAAATTCAATGCACAGCTGTTTGTGCCTTCTCTCCCTTATGTAGCAATTTCCAGTCATTCCAAAGTGTTAAATGATAAAAGAAAGAAAAGAGATTGCGATTATACTTTTCCTTTTTGAATCTGTACAGGTACAATTGCTGAATTGCTTGTCTTTGACAGATTAAAACAAATAATTAAAATGAATAATACCAGGTTACAGAGGCAATCATCTTTCCTGTTCCACTCGTTTGGAAAAGTCTGTGAATATAATATATACACACCGGTCTACTGTAATTAATGATGTACAGTATAGCGAAGTATACAAAATGCAATGTCCGTGTTAATTGTGAGTAGAATACTATATGCTGTAGTTGTCTCTCAATGGTGCTTTTAAGTGGTCAAGGAAAAGAACATCTCTTCTGTTTTTTCCATTTATTTTTAAAATGTCCTTTTTAGTGACCTGGTGCTACACTTTTTTGCGTCTTAACAATCACTTGAAAGATGTGTATATGATAACAAAAAATATCACACAACATGCAAATATATATAATATACAGCACAAAAAATTTAGAGTTGAATTGGGGGAGATGACCTTCTGCCTTTTTAAGAAATAGAATTACAGCCAAGTTAACACCATCAGGTGATACAATAGAATTTAGGAAAAATGATATTTAAATATATACAGTATATATTTTATATACAATTATATATTTTAATGTACTGTACTCCTTTGTGTTTGAGATTGTGAGCATATATTTGAAATGTGTACAAGACGGACGGAATATTTTCTTAAACTTGAAAATGTTTGAATAGAAAACTTACAGAAAATATATGATCTATATTATAAAGTAATCAATTCTTAAAGGAAAGTTCACATGACAGCAAAAGCCTTTTATCTCCTTTTATCCTGGCAGTGCCAAGATCAGTGCCCACTCTTTGACACCATGAATATGAGCCATTTCACATGCAAACCAGAATCAGTCTCACATTGGCTCTGACATGTCCCAAAAGATTCTCCCGATATCTTCGTTTTTTTCCTGCCACCCCATCCCAGTTCATGCCCTGCCTCTGTCTTTCTCCCTCCCTCTGCAAAGCAGCTTTTTATATTTTCAGCTAATAGCTTCTTTGTTTGTTTCTTTGTTTTTATTTTTCGACTTTTTTGGAGCTAAACTCTCAGCCATTTTACAAAAAGAGTAAGTTTTCTCTGGATTTCTTTGTCTCACTCCAAGTGCACCGTTTGAGTTACTAATTTTTCCACTCTTTCTAAATCCATTGTTCTGACTTCACCTCATCGTGCAGTGCAGTCATGTTTCCATCTCATAGTTCTGCATGTTTTTTTCAAAAAAACCTTTGGTCTACTTTTGTTTACAATTTGGGTTATTTTTTTTTATCTGGAGACTGAGAGGGTAAGTTTTCACCTTTACAGAAGTGTTCTCTGAACTCTTTTAAGAAAGCAGCAGCGATCTCTGATGTAGGACTCAGTGTCCAGGACTTGCATGACTCCTGCATTTTCAACAGTTCTATAGTAACTGTCACAGGCTTATGCATGACTAGTTTCCTGTGTTTTCTGTCATCTGTTGCTATAGAATTGATATTCAACAATGCACAGTCCTACTTCAGACCTTAATCTTAAAAACTTTTATTTGTAAGGGCAAGTACAGTATATAGTTAAAAGTGCATATGTTTTTGACAAGAATTCTTGTTGAAAAGAGTGAAGGTCTTTGTACTGGGTGCAGAAGTGGCCTCTCTTTTGTGTTGTGGAATATTTCAAGATGGCATCCCAGACTTTAAAGGTACCCCAAGTGCCTTTAACACATCTATTTCCTTTCATCTGTTTCAATTCAAAAACGCCCACCAAACTATACTTAATGCAGATGTTCACAGGCAAAAGAAAGGTACTTCTGTATTTCATTTGCATTTGAAAACTAAGGGCTTTTAAGCATTATGCAAGTTCCATTGCATCTTTGGAATAAAAAGGTGTTCTAAAACTGGAATCACCTTCTGACTCGTATGGTAATTATCATTACTGAAATATTTCAAAATAAAAATATACCTTTTATTGAGTTGTAAAGTATAAGTAAATAATTAGAATTTGTTCCTTGCAGTCCATGTTGTTAAGTTATTATTTCTTCTTGGCCAGAGATTAAACTTCAAACCTTCCACCAATCACTGGGCAGAAATAAGGCAAAACCCAACAGAGCTACCATCTAGGGTAGCTGTGTCACATGTTAATACAGTATGTTGAATTAGAATTTCAGGCTTTACTAATGAATAAAATACAGGCTTACAATTCATTTTGTCATAAAAGTAGTGTTATCCAACATGTTTACTCACCAAAATGAAAAAAAAACGACAATTTTATTTTTCTCAAAAAAAAATTAAACGTCACATCTCTTAAATTCCCAGTTTCATTTTGTTGTGGAGATTTGCCATACATTGATACCAAAGATGAGTTTGATACAGGCTCCAGTTGCTTCCACCTTACGGTGTAAAACATGGAAATAAGGATTTAAAATTTGGAGGAATAACAGTGTGGCGAAAGCATTGACATAAAACAGCTCTGCACAGATAATAATCAGGTGTCAAATGAATGCATAAATGAAACTGTTTTCTCTCTCTCTCTTCCTCCTCAGTACTCTCCCAGCATGAGGGCTGCCTACCTGTCTATGACTGATGACCAGACAAGGCATTTTGGGAATGATTTTCAGGCTTAGATTCCCATTTTCCCCTCCTACACCTCCATGGCTAAGGAATCCGCCCAGTGTCGCAGTGTGTGGCATTGCTTTGCCAACAACACTGTTGAAATGGAATCTGCACTGAGTGTCTGTTCTCTCTCCAGCATGCACAAGCATGGCTGCACAAGGGAGAGAGTCCTCATGCCATTCTCACATGCCTTGAACGAAACAAATGAATGTTAGGTACCAGTTTGGAAGCCGGACTCGCAGTACATTTCTTCTAAAACCATTCCTGGCCACTTGAAGGCACACAAACACTTAGCATCAAATATATAACTCCACAAAAGAGGTGTTCTGTTTTCCTCCCCCTGAAGCCACAAAGCTAAATGTTCAACAAGTGTTATTTATATATCAACAAAAGTTAAGACATTCTTTGACTGGACACACAGCTGCATTTTTCACATATAGTCTGATATTTTTAACTGCTTCATATTTGAGAAATTCAATGTCAATGTGAAATTTCTGAAAGCGTCAAATTCTGTGCCAAAGAATGGTACAAAGAGAAGAAATGGGTGATCTGAAGTAAAAAATAAAAAGCCTGTTAAAAAGCTGGAACTTGACATATTGTAATTGTTTAACAATAGCAATGGCGTTTTGTGCCATTATAGAAATGTTTTTGTTTTCTTCACCTATCCTCAGTTTGAACATGGATTCAGGGTGGACCAGACAATGCAGAATCCTATTTTCTGTCTTTCATATAGAGAGAGTCAGTGCTTCCATCTGATTTTACTGGGGGGGGGAATGGATAGATTTTTTGTCTTTTTGTGTCTGATCAAAACTTGCAGATCGGCGCGTTTTAGGTATTTGGGGCAGAATATTAGAAATTACAGCTTTTAAATGAGCATCCTCTTTCCATCTCTACTTTCCTTCCTCTGCTTCTTCAGCTGAGAAGCTACACGACTGTTACATTTCTCGATAATCCTTTGCTTCTCTCTTCATCTCCTCCTTTAGGCCTTTCGAATGCCCTGTCAGAATGTATCCCCCCACAGTGAGAAACAATGCAATAGGAAGGTTTTCAAAGCCTGTACTGTATATTTACTGCTAATTCCAGACAATGGTAGTCTGTAAAATGTAAAGACAAGGTAAGGGAAAGGGTGAACAGGCTTCCTACAAATAGTGAGATTTTGAATTTCTTTAACCTGTATACTCACTGTACAGACTTGAGATCCTAAAGAACTGTGGTCTTCCACACTTTTCACTTTCCACACAATTTACTGCCCGGTGTTCTACCACTGTCTGTGCATAGCTGTTGAACGCATTGAAGCACAGTGCAGTTGGTGACCATAATGGAGGTCTTGTAACTGGAACAGGGACCAGCAATCCTTTGTATCCTAGAGCCTTCGAGTCTCAGTTCATGCAAGGCAGTAGTCATGCAGACTTGCACAGATTTGTTTTCCTTTCTTAGGCAGGATGTCCCATATACAGTAGGTAATCACCCAGAGTGAAAATAGACCTAAAACAAAGTTGTTTAGCACTTTTAGATTAAAACGAATATTTGTTACAAGTCCTGTCGGGGGTGTACTCTGCTTACACCCATTGCCTGCTGGGATAGGCCCCGGCTCCCCTGTGACTCTGAATTAGAAGAAGCAGGTAGAAAAAATAGTAATTTAAATTGTGGAGATGCATGATATTATTTACCAGGGGTCACTAAATTTGTGGGGATGTGTTACCACATTTTGTCCCGAGAGTGATTGCAATACATGCCCAGTCTCACACACATCACCCCCTCATGTTATTGTAGAGCTACAATGGAAGTACTGTACATTTTCCAAAAGTGGCCGCAGACTCTCGCTTTGCACAACGGTTTTCCTTTTTTTTAAAAAAAACCTGTATACATCACCTTGACAAATTAAATACTGAGCACACGAGAGCTGAAACTCAAGCCACAAGCCTCAATTCTGGAGCCTTAGCTCAGAATCTTACACTAGTGGAAGGTTTAACTTTTAGTGGGTTAGTCTGGGAAAGCCGGGTTTCCTAATGTTGATTGGATGCTGAAGTGTTCAAATTTGTTCCAGACCATTATGATGATTTTTGTTTCTGTACATAAAATGTATAATAACTGCATTTTGTATGTTCATGTGTCACAAGTGGTTAGGCATCTGCTGTATATTGTAACTGAATGAGGGCTGGCACATGCTTGCCAGGAACTCTGATTTTAGTCATTTGATTCTGGGGCAGGCTGATGTTTTCTCCTTCACAAAGTGCATCAGTTCTTTCATTCTAGGACCACAGATTTCTAACAAAATTAAATAATTTACTGATTCTGTGTTCTGTAATAAAATAGGACTTGAGAACGTACAACTGGATATATGAAGAGAAGAGATCAGGAAATCCCAATCAAACTCAAATGGCACTGTGTCAGTGTGCTTTCAAAATGGGGTCTTAAGGGGAAGGTTACAATTCAGCCTGAGCTGCTACAAGTGCTCTTTCTCTTGTGTGCCAGTTTCTAGCTTTTCCAATGTGGTTTGCATACAACTGTTATGCCAGTACTTTAAAGGCATTGATAAAAGCACGGCAAATTGGGCCAATCTGACGGGGATACTAACGATACTAATGTTGCTAATACTGTACTGTACGTCTTCCACGGGAGAAAACGCAGAACTAGCCCCTTCACCCCGATCAAATCTTGTTTGCCTCTTCCGTGTCTGATAATGTTTGACTCAATATAGGTATGTTTTTTTATCCTTAGCGCCGTCGTGGTATTTTTTCTTTTTTTTTTTGCTGCATGTAAACTTGTTCCATCGCGGCACCGTCTGCAGTCGTTGAGAGTGGTGCTTTATTTTTATGTATTACGCCCCCACAGGAGGGGCAATAATAATAAAAACTTTTAAAACGGTTTCTCTGATGGTTTTTTTTTTCTGTGTGCATGTGTGAGGCAATTAAGGCAGGACTGTCTCAAAACATTTAAGGATTTAAGGCTTGGTGTTGTAGTTATTTACTGTAGCAATTTGACAAGTTCGGCTGATGACAGTAGGTTTACAGTACATTAGAACAATAGGTTTATTCCATGCTGAAAAGAGAAGAAAGAAAAAACAACGTTTCGGGTGTAAGTCTTGCCCTATTGTAGCCTACGCATGCTGACGCAGCTACCCACATGAATTACAATACATTAGCTTGATGGACGATACAGGCAGTCAATTAACAGAAATCTGACCTAGAGAAAAGAAACATGCGCTGATTAATACCTTGGACCAACTATTACAAACCTTTGCAAGACCTAGAACCTCTATTGCCCGTTCTCCTAAAATAATATTTTTACTGAGTTTTACTCAGTCTATCGCAGCAATGACTTATTTGAGTGATGTTTCATTCCTGAATAACTTGCTGAAAGCAGTGTCTGGAGACCCTATAAACCAGCAAATCGTTTTTTTTAAAGTAGTAATTATTAACACTGAGAAAAGGCCAGTAAAAAGTAACGTGTTGTCTTTTAGCAAATAATTGAAATAATACACAGCTATGAAACATAATTCCGTGTCTATGAACACGTTTAACGATACCTGACGTAAAGACTCTATTACAACCAATTTGTAATTGTCATGATGGTCTATCGATTAACCAAAAATAAAGTAACATGTGTGGTACAGTAGTTACAAACGCAGTTCTGACTACTACTGTAAGTTTTAGCTGAACACCGTTGCAAAAGGTTTATTTTGAAAAGTAGAAACGCAATTAAAAATTGTATTTAGATTATATTTTAAAAATGAATTTAACATTTCGTCTTCGTTTGCTGAATTAATTTAGGATACTTGTGAAAAAGACCGAATCATATATAATGCCAGAGAGGAGACGCTCGCACGGCGTGACCAGAAACGTGTACTTGAGGGTGGAACTGTTGCTAGGAGACGGTAAACTGCAGCTAGAGCTGTTTACTCCCGGACTCGAGATACTGAGAAGAAAACACCTAAAAACGAAAAGAAATACTGGAAAAAGAAATTACAGCACAATAAGTCACCCAGCAGACCAGGTATGAGAGTGATTGCAGATGAGTGTGAGTGAGAAATACTGTTGTTAGTGCTCTCTAAACTTGACTCGGACCAGGCCCCCACCTAAATGCTCTATTGCTGCTATCCATATTACAAAGTAAAACCGAGAAACGCTGAGTTATAATTCAACGGTTAAATGTTTTGAGTATACAGTTGTTATTCTGACATGGTCCTTACACTTGGAAAGTCTTGAAAACCCTTTTTTCATTTTTACAATTTGTTAATTTACAGTACTTCATAGATGTTTATGTGGTGTTGATCGTTAGGGAATCATGGAATGATTTGTTTTATCTGTATCTTCATATGTTAATATATTAGTATGATGTTGACCAAATTAATTATATTTTAACAGCTGTATAGCTGTTTTGTCGAGGACTACAGTTTTTTTAAAAAAATAAATATTCCCTAGTGCAAATTTGTGTTCCTGCGCCCTCAATCGGGATTATACGAGTACGGATTATGATTCTAATGAGAATGGCCCGCTGTCATTACAGGTGCTATTACCCTTTTAATGTGGTATTAATCACGAAGCAGTTATTTTAGTTGCTTATCTACAATGAAATATCTCCCTGTGCTCATAAGTGAAAAATAAACATTCTATATGATGTATAAACCTTCAAACTACCCTTTTTGCCTCATGAATATATTTATTGTCCAATGACCTTTAAAAATGAAGGTACAGTACATTACTCTTCTCTAAAATGTTAAGGAGACTGATTCAGTATTAAATTAAAGGCCATTTGGTTGCCAATTTTCTTTCTCTGATTTCTTAATCAGTTGTTTTAAGCTAACAGGAATGTAATATTACTGTGTTTTGTATGTCCAGTAAGCACCATGGAGATAGTATACGTGTATACGAAAAAGCGCAGCGAGTTTGGCCGGCAGTGTAACTTTTCAGACCGTCCAGCAGAGCTGCATGTGGACATTCTTCCTGATCCCAGCCTGGCGGTCAATTTCATCGAGAGAAACCCCTGCGACACCCCCACACAATGCACCCAGGAGATGTCCGAACACGAGGTCTGTCTTTGCTTTTGTTAAGGATGAGTGCGTTTCACATCTTTGGAGGCCTTGCTTTTAGTGTTCTCATTGTGCTTTGGCTGCCAATGAAGAAACAGTCTTGCACAGATTATGACAAAATGCAGAAACAGCAGAAGAGGAAGGTTTTCAAGTTCAGACTGGGAACACTGGGAAGGATATTGACAAAACTAGGAAATTACTACACACTCTTAGCTGAAACCATCTATTTAGCTGCAAATACGATATGGTTCAGCATGTCCCACTATATAATTCAAACTGACTTAACGCCTTCAGCCTTTAGGTTGGTGTAGTGATTACACCCCTCTTGCATGGTGCCTTCAGAGTCCTTTCCTACTGACTAATGTCTTTTATCTTTGCAAAACAATTTTTGAATCCAAAAAATACAAACCACTAGCACCCTCTGAGCACAGACCAAACAATGAAGTCTGTTTTAAAAACTGTGATGCTTGGCTTTTGTTAGGTGAATACAGAGCGGTTCGAATCAGAAACCCGAGGCATAAACCATGTAGAGGGGGGCTGGCCAAAGGATGTTAACCCCCAAGAAATGGAACAAACCATCCGGTACAGAAAGAAGGTGGAGAAAGACGAGAATTATGTCAACACCATCATGCAGCTGGGCAGCGTGAGTACTGGTGCTCGGGGTAAATTCTGGTTGGGGAAAATAATACAGATTTTCAATTTTGCCCCACAGACCTGCTGGTCAGAATGCATGAAATAGCATTGTTATTGTCAAGTGTGGTTGGATGAAAGAACATTTGTCTGTCACTAGAAGATAATGTTTTTTATAAGTGTTATAAAGTACATCACTGCACCTAAGACTATGTACTGATATTGTGAGTTAAGTATGTATTAGTCTATTGTTGTACAAACATATTAAAAATTAGGTGTAATAAACTACTATTATCTCTTTACAATAGGCAATGGAACACTGCATCAAACAGAACAATGCCATTGATATCTACGAGGAGTATTATGAAGAGGAGGAGATATTAGAAGAGACAGAAGAGCAACCTTCAGCAAAAACTATCAATGTTTTCAGGTAATAATATTATTCATTATATTGATGATATAATAACAGCTATAGAGAATGGGAGGTATAATCTTTAATAACATGTATTGTACTATAAGGTAAACTGCACACTACACTAAGAGAGTTTCAGTGATTTTGAAGAACAAGTATCAAATTTGTGTACTGTAGTAGTTGATTTTTCATTCTTTCATTATGTTTTCTATGTTTTCAATTGATAGGGATCCAAATGAGATCAAGCGCACTGCCACAGGCCTCTCCTGGCACCCAGATGGCAGCCGAAAACTAGCAGTTGCCTACTCCTCTCTGGAGTTTCAGCGAGCAACCAAAGACATGAGCTTTGACTCCTATATATGGGACATTGGTGAGGAGGACTTTGTGTATCAAATTAACTGCAGAAAAGATATGTCTCACCCCTAACAATGAAATAATAGAATACATCCCACATCCAATTTCAAAAACTAAAACATTCATGTGTTTACAGCTGGTTCAAGGCTTACTCTTTACTTGTATGTCAAATGCTGAGTCAAATGCTGAGTTATTGACAACATCATTACCGCCTTTTGGCCTAACCTGGTCAGATGTCTGAAGCTAAGGAGGCTAGGCATGGTCAGTCCTGGGATTTGAGATCTTCAGAGAAAACCAGGTTACCTAATCAATTATTATTAAGTGGTGGTTGTAGGAAAAAATGACAATCTAATCAAGGACACAATACAACAATATAACACAATATAACAAAATAGCTAAAGTACAGCTGTGTTTTCTAGTATGTAACCTTCCTCTGCTTCTATCTTACAGAGAATCCCAACAAACCAGAGATGGTCCTTAAGCCTGTGTCACCACTAGTCTGTCTGGAGTACAACCCTAAAGATTCACACATTTTGGTTGGGGGTTGTTATAATGGGCAAATAGGTGAGATAGTTTTATGGAGGTCTTTCTTTTGTATTCAGTGCTTACAAAGCGCATGCATTTTTAATCTACTATAAATAGCACAGAATATTCAGGTTTAAAAACATAATGCAGGTTTTCATGTATTTTGTTATGAATTTCATATGAACAGTACTGTATGTTATTCACAATTGCTGATCCATCTAATAATTTATCATGTTTTGTAGGATTAACATGTGTTTCATCATTGATACATTGATGCTACCCATGCTTGAAAGGTTTCATTATGTTTTCAAAAATATTTAAAAGTAAAGGTTGAGTTGCACATATCCAGCTTGTTTCTGAGCAGCTTACTGGGACACACGTAAAGGCAGTCATCCAGTGGAAATGTCCACCATTGAACACAGCCACAGAGACCCTGTCTATAAAGTCATCTGGCTGCAGTCAAAGACAGGAACGGATGCCTTCTCAGCCTCCACAGATGGCCAGGTGCCCTCATATTCTTTATCTGTAATTTATGTTGTGTGTAACTGTAGTAAGCAATGGTTTTGATTTAAAACATTTGTGATGATAATGTTTACTAACACAGATTGAGAAATAATACTTTTTCCAACTTACATTAAGAGCAAATGCTAAAAAAATGCATCAGGTTTACAGATGCTGCAGAAAATCAGCCAAACATCAGAATTATTTCTGATCCTTATTCCAGTAATGTTATTTGTTCCTGGCAGGTTCTTTGGTGGGACATCCGAAAGCTGAATGAACCCACAGAGAGACTGGTACTTGACCCTACTAAAAAGGGAAATCTGGACAATGCGCTTGGAGCCATCTCTCTAGAGTTTGAAACTACTATGGTGAGACTCACTCAGCTTTACTTCACCCATTTAAAGTTCTCACCATTAAGTGTTTTGTACAGTATTTAGAGTATTTCTTCATAATGCACTTCACATCATCTTCTTTACAAAAATAGTCATGTTAGCTTTGTATGAACAATACTGAGAAAACATAAAAATAACCACTCTGAAGAGCCATATAAAATTAAACATATGTGTTTATAAACAGAATATTTAGCATAGAAGGAAGTTCTCAATGGTTTAATTTGTACATTGCTTTCTTTTTCTATTTGTTCACTCAGCCCACAAAGTTTATGGTGGGAACAGAGCAGGGGCTCGTTGTGTCATGCAATCGGAAAGCCAAGACTCCAGCAGAGAAGATTGTGTGTACCTACAGCGGCCATCATGGGCCAATCTACTCCCTGCAGCGAAACCCCTTCTTTCCGAAGAACTTCCTGACTGTAGCAGACTGGACGGCACGTATCTGGTCCGAGGATATCAAGGAGTCTTCGATCATGTGGACCAAGTAAGAAGCCTCTGGACATCAGGTTTTGTATATACTGTAGGTCTTAAAAGACCTCTCATTTCAGCCAAACCGAACATTTGCAGAATATTTACACGGAGAAGTTGCATGTTAAGTAAAACTAATCATATCTATACAATAACTTAGCAGTGTGAAAGTTAAGATCATGTTTTATTTTTGCTATCACTTTCATTCAAATACTTCACATCTGGTGATTAAGCTGTTAATTTTTTTATGTAATTTGTCTGCTGTCTGTTTTTTAAGACTTACATTATTTTTTATACGGATGTCCTGAATGAAAGGCTTTAAAGTCTTTAATAAACCTAGAACAGTTTTAGATGTTTTGATAGTTCAAATACCCTTGCTATTTGAAGACATTTGTGGTACTGAAATTAACTGCTTCAGAATTTACATTATTGTTAAAGTAGCTGGAATCCCCATTCATATCAATCCAGGCTTTATACAGTATGTCAGCAGAGCAGTACTGCATTTGCTCCTTTTCTCCACAGGGTGCCAGCAGTCATCTGTTTTTGATCCTGTATTCTCTGGTTAACTTCTAGTTCACTCAAATTCCTTTACCTTTAGGTATCACATGGCTTATCTGACTGATGGGTGCTGGAGTCCAGTCAGGCCCTCTGTGTTCTTTACAATCAAGATGGATGGTACACTGGACGTGTGGGACTTCCTGTTCAAACAGAATGACCCCACACTCAGTATAAAAGTAAGTCTGTGAAAATTAATCTATCCAACTTAATCTCAACCCTTTTATATGGAAGGAGATCATGTTGATTTTTGATATCTTCAAATTTAAGTACATTTTATTCTTCTCCAAGTTATGTTTACTTCTGTAATGGTTTTCATTATTTTTTATTTTCATCTTGAATGTGGACAAGATTAGTAAAACAAATCTCTCAGTCTTAAAGTAAAGTAGCACATAATAGTGAACTAAATATAAACTAGACCCGATAATCTATATGGCTTCTGCCCTGAACACTGCTAGCAATAAAAACGTTGATGGTGGTTCTCTGTAAGGATTGTGAGAGGGTTCAATATTATGGATGTGCTAAAGATAGACCTTCAATAGATCACTGTCAGATGTTTCGCAATAGGCCTGAGCTGTGTGCTTTGTTGGCAGGTGTGTGATGAGGCCCTGTACAGCCTGCGAGTGCAGGACAATGGGAGGTTCCTGGCCTGTGGCTCCCAGCAGGGAACAGCCACACTGCTGGAGATCTCCTCTGGCCTGTGTAGTCTGCAGAGAAATGAGAAGGCACTGGCCACTGCGGTAGGAACAATTTTAAAGGCTCCAATAATATTCATGTGTGTTTGAAACTGAGCTGACTCGGTTTTTTTGAAAGTATATCCTTCTGCAATAGTATTTTAAAGTAGAATGTTGATCCAAGATCATCGAAAATAATGTATCAATATCAGCTGTGCTTCTCCCCTCCCTGCTCACTCCTCCTGCACCCAGATGTTTGAGAGGGAAACCAAGCGTGAAAAGATCCTGGAGGCACGGCACCGCGAGATGCGACTGAAGGAGCGCAGCCGCTCCGAGCAGGGCAAGGAGGAGGAGAGCAAGGAGGTGGACACGGAGGAGAGCGCGGAGGACCTCATTGCACGGGCCGAGAAGGAGTTCTTCGAGGTGGTGGAGGCCGAGGTCAAAAAGAGGGAGAAAGAGGAGGAGAAATCCAAAGTCAACATGGTAAGGGACATAAAAAGATTCTGAAGAAGCAGCGTAAAAATGTTAATGATGTGGGTCATGCCAAAGCAAGGACATTTTACTTTCCATTAAAGAGTGACAGTTTCTAACAGTTTATATCCTCATGCTGCTGTTTTCTTGGAAGTCAAACTGCCTACCTCTTTTCATTTTGTGCAGAAGCACAAAAATAGCTGTGTAGACCTTAGCTCTTACACTCTATAAATAGATCTTTAAATTCTTTACAAAACTACTGTTATGTAAGATAATCAATAATCCTTCCATCAACAGGAATGGTGCTTCCATGAACAAAAACACTGTATTAAGTGCATGCTATACCACTAATACTACATGAGCTTAATGTTATCTTGCTTTTCTTATTCAAACTATAGTGCATCATTCTTTCATTGCTTATAAACATCTTGTTTTTTGCAAACAATAAGTGAGCAGAATGAATTGAATGACTAAAGAAAACTGCTTGTTCAGTATAACGAAACATAGTATAAGCCTAAGGGTTAGCTTCCAAGCTTCTGGTTTGATCTCCACTTTTATACTGTTTAGAGATATATTGACTATAAATGTAACTATATATACAGTATATATTTTCTGGTATTTCTGCCTCATTAATCTGCTTTTCCACCACAGGAGAAAGATGTATGTGAAGAGAAAGAGACAACTGTGAAGGTATAGTAGGTTAACTGTGAAGGTAGTAAGTTACTAATGCCACAGGATATCTTATTTTTAAAGGTCATCTCCAGGGTTCTGAATAAAGAATGATAATGTTGTATAATGGGGTCATTATCATTGAATCATTAGTAACTCATGACCTAAATGAAATGTGACATAAAATGCATTCTGTCTACCTTGAGTCACAATAGCTATTACATGTGAATTATTTATTTGTTATTCACTGAAAAGGTTGGTGTTTACTATTACTTTTTTTTTACATTTTTTCTGAGATGCATTTGATTTCACTGCTATGCTCAGGAACAGGAAAAAAACATTATTGAGCTTAAAGACCTTTATATACAATTGTAATGCAGTGAATTATCATATTGAGAATCTGTACATGTGAGGAAAATAATACACATTTTCAATGAAGTTTATTATCATATCCATCCTTTAATCAAAAATATGGCTGTTGTTTAAAATTAATTTAGCTGCTTCCAGGCATCTGAACTTTCTTTGTATCTTTACCACACTCTCCAATTTGTTCTTTTTTTTATAGGACTAAGTGGACCTTTGGCCAGCAGAGGAAAGTGTGAAAACAGGACAAACAGTAATTTATTGTGTTGGAGTCAATCTTATGTTCACTTTGTATTGTGGCTTGCCTTTGCACGGGAAACCTGTTTTCAACTTCCTGACAAGTTCTTGGGGTCTTCTGGGAAGATGTCTTCTGAACGTAAATAAACTACACAGACTTTGCCCAAAGGAGGACTAGAGGTGTCCCAGAGTTATGTACATATTTATGTACTCCATTTTTCATTTATATTTAAAAAATAATAAACTGTTATATTAATCTAATGATGTTGAGTTTTATTTATAAATCTTCATCTGAATCCTCAGGATTGATATACAATGATTCTCTTCCATTCAAAAACATGGAAGTTTGTTTAGTAGAACCTATTGTCTCCTAACTTGATCTCACTGACCATACATCAAGTTAAATTATATGTGAGTGGCAAAAATACTGTATATTAATATAACTGTTGAAGAAATGCTAGTTTATTAGTAATAATGCTACAGGTAATGCTGCTGTAGTACAAAATAAATTATATCACTTAGTCAAGCATGGCTTACAATTAGTCTGGTTCTGCATATAAACTGGACACATGCCACTGTCATGTATTATTTATTTGAGCAAAAATTAAAGTTTGCATGGTGCATCTATAATAAGAAACACAGGTTGCCAGAGGGCTGTCAGAACTGGTCAAGTACTATTGTCGATAACTGGATTTATTTTCTGTTCAATAGACAAAACTATTAATCATTTAAAGCAGTTTAGTGTTTGAAAATATTAAAATTTAAAAACTTTTCAAGAAAGTCACACACACAGAAAGTCTATATACTGTATATAAAATATATGGATATATCTTTTTAAAATAAAAAAAACATTTACTAGACTTGAAGCATTATGTTAGTGTTTTATTCTCAAGTATTTTTGTCTGATGAAGAATCCAACAATAATGTTCTGTTCAATTTATCTTAGCACTTAGTCTCAAAATTGTTTTCACTATGTGATGCCTGGATTTTGAATATAGAACATATTGTGAGAGAAATTAGCTTGGAAGGTAGCAAAAATAGCCCACACTACAGGAGATAATTTACCTCAGTTATTTACTTGATGAACTGAATGAAAGCTGGTATCTTAAGGTTAATGTTCTCACACTTGAATCTCATAGGCTGGACCAAGTAAGTGCTTAATTTTTAGGATTAGTATCAAATTCATTAAAAAAAATAATAAAGTGCCCCAATAAAACAAGTGATGGTAAGTTTAAAAGCATTCAGTGGTGTATTTGAATTCTGTTGGGGGCCTATGGCCTGTTAGCTTAAGTGATTAAGGGATTCTGCAATGTAATATCACTCTGCAACTCACAAATGGCAACCCACTGAAGCTAAGTAGGTATGAGCCTGGTCAGTACCTGGATGGAAAAAACTAAGGTTTCTGCTGGAAGAGGTGTTAGTGGGGCCAGCAGGGGGTGCTCACCCTGCAGTCCATGTGGGTCCTAATGCCCCAGTATAGTGACGGGGACACTTTACTGTAAACAGGCGCTGTCCTTCGGATGAGATGTAAAACCGAGGTCAGGTGGATGCTGCACATTGGTGGTGGTGGAGGGGAGTCCCCATAACCTGTAAAGCGCTTTGAATGGAGTGTCCAGAAAAGCGTTCAATAAGTGTAAGCAATTATTATTAATAATAATAATGCTGTGCTGCGAGAGACAAAAAGCAATTTCTCAGGTGATGCAGCTATCCGTCCGAGTCTGACACCTAACACAAGGACAAGGTTCTAGGCAAAGCAAAATGAAGGAGCAGGTCACTGATGGTCTATCACAATACCCCGAAGTGTAGCGTTTTCGCTTGTTAGCGATTTCCCTTTGATCCCAAGGACTGTGCCCAAGGTTTACAAATCAACGAAGTTCTCTCCTTCTGCTCCCGCTTCTTTTTCCTTTAGCAAAGTCTTTCTGGAAAAGTGCTTTCACTGTAAAAAGCATTTTTTAAATTCTTATTCGCGTCCTTTAAAATATCCCATTTAAGCACACTATCATTTGTCACCAAGAGGTACGCATACTGTACGCGTCTCCACCCGTTTCCCGTGTTACTCAAGCGCTGATTCCACTTTGCTTCTAGACCTGAGGGTCACTTTAATAAGTGTCACTGTAGCGTCGCAGCGTCCTTGAATCCCTCGCCACAACAGATGTGAATATACAGCAGGAACAGACGCTGTATACACACCACGTCTACCTGAAGCTACACACTTTAACCCGTACCATTGACGCTTCAGCAGTGAGAGGACACATCACCGTCACCCTGGTCTGAGGCTGCAGTGTGTACTGCCTTAGGACTTTCTGGCGCACTGGCATTTAAAAAAAAAAAAAGATTTAAGTCTACACAATCAGAATTATGTGCGCAGCGACATCACCACCGATATGAGCCAGCAGCACACACACAACATGGGTTTCATACTGTGCTCAATAACGCGTACTCTAGTCGCGATTTACAGTACAGCAGTTTTAACATGGTTTTACTCTGGTTTTCTGCACTCGCTTGTGTCAGACTGGCTGTGACTGAGCACCGTGAACGCCGAGTGCCCGATAGATGGGCGCGTATGCTTTCACATCGATAAAGCCTTTTACAAGCCAGATGACAAGTTATGAATGCATCGGTACAGTAGGTCTACAGTGAGACAAAACATTACTAACCTGCAGTCGACGCGCAGAAGCATGACATGTATGACCTGCCGGAGTGCGGGTTCTACCACCAGAGGGCGCAAACGTGCATTCGTAGCTTAAAGGGTGCTTTGACTTTGAGCGTGAGCGTCGCATAATTACCTCATGTCAGGCTGCGAAGACTGCTGTTGTGTACATATACCTCAGTGCCGATCTCTAAGGGATCCAGGAAAACAACACACAAGCGGTGAGAGAAAAGGGGAGGGAGACAGAGTGAAAGGTTTACAGATAAGCCGCTGACCAGACCGGTTACTGTTACTCTATATACTCAGCTCGCATATAAATACTGTGGGATTTGTTTTTCTAGAATGGTGGAGACCAAAACTGAGCAGAACTGGTTCCACACCTCATCATAAAAAAAAAAACTCTATTGGGGTGACGTTTGAAGCAATGGTTAGTTAAGCTAACCTATCAACACTAAATTATTCATTTATAGTGTTTGCTCTCGGTCGATTCTAATCAGCGACGGATCTGGCCGTGTTAGTTTCCCCAGCAATGAACTGGACGGGCTGCACAGGTGATGAAGTCGGAGACTCTCCGTGAATGTTAGAAATACTGCTTCGTAGCCAAAGAGGAATCGCCAAAGATAACCTTATCGACCACTGCATTGGAGCTCCGAGTGTCGGACAGCCATGCGGGTCATGTCCTGTGGGTCTTTGTCTTAAGGTAGAGCAGAATCGTACTCGACTCGACCTCGGCAGCGCAGGGAGCTACCGAATTATCTAAGCCATGAAAGACACAGGTGAATCAAAGGACCAGCAACTCACGGTAAGTGTTCTGTACGTACTCCTCCTGTGTGAACGAGGAATAGACGTGGACCGAGAGGTCAGAACTGTTACTGTTATAGGCTGTGTTAGACAGTCATTTATCGTGCAAATAAAATAATTGATGCTCTACGTGATCGTTACCTAAATGATCAGTCAGTTTTGTCGGACAGCATCATTTTAGAAAAATCATGTTTTTTAAAAATGTTTTTCGTCCAGATTCCTCTTTCTAAAAATAGATCATCAAAAGCCAACCTGAAGTGATTTACATTAGAAGCACAACCTACGGTACTCGCACCCCGAGAGAATATCCTTGGGCCAGACCGGTTTCTTTCACAAAATCAAGTTTCAAATTCGAACTTTTATACTAGGTGATAGGTCTGCTTGTAAGCGGCATGAACGTTAATGACACATTTAAGGAGCATGAGCTCGATCACACAAGCTGTCAAATGCATGAATAACGCCTTATTCGTAATTCACAGTATCTATGAAGTCAACGGAATGAAGCTTTATATATTATTTCCTAACTTTCCTATTATTCCTTTTAGAAACACTGCTGTTAATTCAGAATTTGTGCTAAACGTATTGAGCATAGAGACTATTATCAGTTTAACTAGGCAGCCAGATTAAAATAACGGCTTTGAGGTTTACATTAACTGGTTCCTAATCTTACTGCCCAAATAACGATTACAGTGCATTCCTGTGCTCTTGCCCTGTACTTCAGTAATGCATGGATATTTCCATTCTCCAAGTATCGGTACTGTCACACTGTAAAAATAGCACAAAAATAGCTCCCCTCGTTTAACATTTATATTTCTCCCTAGACTGCTTCACAAATGTATTTCTCAATTGACATGCTTATACCTTTTTGCTGCTGTGTGAGTATTTGTACAAGCAACTAGCAAGAGCGACAATAATCACTGTTATACAATAATCTATTGTATATCTCTCCTTGCAACAGAACTAAAACCAGGACGGGATATCCATTCTTTAAGTTAATCTAGTTAGTTTTAAAAGTAGCACTATTGTCATGCACGGAAATGGTGGGAGTTTTATTTTATAAAAAATCAAATCCTGACATCTTTTTCTCTGAAATATTTCTGGAGCAAAGATTTACAGTACATGTTTTTCTCCTGACTGCGACCTTCTACCTTTAACATTTTGCTGGCAAAGACAGCGACCAGCAGGGATGCAAAATTATCCGCATGATAAATATTGCAGCTTTGGGCCTCTTTATCCTATAGCCTGAATACGTTTTTTGATCCGATGATTTTACTTTTTGTCAAACATATTCTCACGTTTGGGGCAGGGATGACTGAGGCTGTCTTGAGCCTCACACTTCAGACTAGCTCGAGCTGAGTTTGTATGAGGCTGAGGAAGAAATGCAGAATAAATCTTAGTCGTTTCACAATGTAACACCTTTACTTTGTGTTTGGTCAGTTCTGAGGGTTAGGAACAGGCACTCTTCTAAGCTGTAAAGAACAGCACAAAGCACACTAAAGAGGCAGGCAAAACGTGGAATCAGACAGCTTGACAGGGGCCCAGACAGAGGAACACAGTGATGCAGCTCACCCTGCACACCTCAAACTCCTCTTCTCCAAGCCCATACACAGGAGCCCCTATTTCTACTCCTGTCCCCTCACACATCATGAGTGGATGTAAGTAAGGGGGTTCACTTTTAGTTGGAAAGAGCAAACACGCTCAAAAGGGGACCAGAGTCTTTTTTTCCCACAGAGAAGCCTTCCTGTTGCCATATTGTTTCTGGCAGCTCTATCACCCTGTGGCTTCCAACAGGCAGCCCAATGGAACTCAGCAGGTGTGAGGCTGGTCAGCACCTGGATGGGAGACCTTCTGGGAAAGCAAAGGCTGCACCTGTGTGTGTTCTAATGCCCAGTATAGTGATGGGAAAACTATAGTGTAAAACAGGCACTATCCTTCGGATTAAATGTAAAACCAAGACCCTTCGTCGTCGTTAAAAATTCCAATGCATTTCTCACAAAGAGTAGGGGTGTTCATCCAGTGTCCTGGTCAAATTTCACCCTGGCCTTTTTCAATCATGGCCTCCTAATAATCCCCATCTATGAATTGGCTTCATTGCTCTGTTCTCCTCCCCACTGATAGCTGCTGTGTGGTAAGTTGAGTGGAGTGTCTATAAAAGTGCTATATACTGTAAGTGTCATGATGTCTTTCTAGTCTACAGCAAGACACATTGTCCTAGGGCATCTGAGTCCCAAATGTCTCTCTCGCAATGTGTGACCGCTCCAGTATCATTACACTTTATAATAAATGATACCAGGTAACTGGAATTAAATAAACATTTGCCAATATTACCATATAATATAATAATAAATAAAAGTTTATTGTTCTGCAATAGACTGAAGATCATTACACTTGATCTGATTAAGCAGAAAGCAAGATTTGAGTCAGTGTGCTCACTGAAAGTATTCCAGTTTGCTTTAACAAGCTTGTAAAACTGAGGCGCTCTGTCATGTGAAAGTCTGATCCTGCTGCCGAAGTGCTGATCTCTGTGTTTCAAATGTGTCCAGGTGGCCCTGCGAATTCGCCCACTGAGTGATGCAGAACAGGAGGAGTCAGCCTCTATAGTGGCCCATAAAGTCGATGACCAGGTGAGACATTTATATTCAATTACCTGTGCTTCTCCAGAGATATGACTGCAGTTATTCCAGTCAAAGGTGCTTAGTGGCAATATTATCTGTACTACACAACCACGAAGCTGACATCTTGTGTTTGTTGTGTACTTCTCTGAAATAAATGTGTTGTGTTATGTTCACCAAACATACTGCAGACTGTGTCACTTCAGTTTTTATTCCATTCTAACCTAAGTGATGTGCCTGAAAGTACTTGATCCCGTTGGTTTTCTTGAGATATAGCTTTCAGGTTGAGCTGGCTGAGAAAAGCTGTGATGAAGTGGGGGGTGATGTGGGGTAGAGGTGGGGTGTACTTGGGATTATGAAGCCAGTGGACAGTTTGCAAAAGAAGATTCACAACGTGACAGCAATGTGTCATTTTTCTGTGCCTCAGCAGTCAAACTGCTCAGTTGAAAAATCCCTCAACAGGAATGTTTTGAGTCTCTTTTTTTGTCCCCTTAGTACATGTAGTGTATAAAAGATACAGTGTTGTTATTCTGCCTCTCCCATCTAAACAAGTACTGTATACTGTATAAATAAATGAGCAAGTCCTTAGGCCAAGTTAGAAGATTCAGATCATTTGTTATCACATGCTGCTATAACTTGTAATCAGATTTTCAGCAGGCAGACCTCTGATTGTCCCAGTTGGCAACAATGTCATTTTAGCAGCAGATGTGGAAGAAAACGATTGACCGTTGTGTGGGTAAAGGGCAGGGGAGCTCGCTGCTTGCCTGGAGTTGACAGACACTTTTAAGAAACTCTCTCTGGGACAGCCCCAGGAGAACAAGTTGCAGGGGCAATTATAGTTGTGTTCCTATATTGTACAGGCTCTTACATCATGGGTTTGATGAGACCCAGGCTCCTGTGACATTGTGAGCTCACAGACCATTGTCTGCCATGGTGACAGTCCCTGTCAGCTGACACAGCTCAGCTTTACAGCAGCTACTGTACAAAGAGACCATACACTGCACCTCTTTCCAGTTTGACTGCACTGAGATTTGTTCACCTGCACCACATGGAAAGCCATTAATACTGGAAGGACTACCACCTAGCAGATATTGGGGAGTTTTCTTCATTGGTTAATTGTTGTTGGTTATTGGTTATTGGGGAGATGTCCAATCCTGTTTCTGGAGCACATTTTCACGGTGTTCAAAGAAGCAGCACCTTAAGAGCTGAGAGACACTGTTAAATTGGTCAGAGTTAAGCCTGAAACCAGCTGGGTTTGCCCAGACAGAGCGAGTTGAAATGAAAACCTGCAGATAAACTGGCCCTGCTGGACCAGGAGTGGGCAGCCTTAGGTTAGGTTCTGACTCACTGTCAATAACAACCAGATCCTATAGTCCTTCCATTAAATATGGCGACTGTATTCAAGGGCATGGAGACAGATTAGTCTGGTTTGAACTGGCAGCACAGACAATTCCTTTAAAGCCAGGCAGATCTGGATTTTAGGCAGGGTAAGATCATCTTAAACGTCCACCATCTGCTGCTATGCAGGAGTGGGCACAAATCCTGAGGCTTGAGAGTCTTGTTCTTATCCATATCATCAATAATGGCAGATATACAGTACTGTGCAGTATGTTCAATATCTAAAAATGGGATGGATTTAATGAATCCATGTTGATGGATTCAATGAAGCAGAGGGATTGGTTTTGCCCAGTTCGTTAAACGGATGCAAGCTGACTCTTTTGGAGGCTTGCTGTCTGTTTTGATCTGGTAATTGAAAAAGATGGGATGCTTCACACCTTGTGAATAGTGAAAAGGAACGATCCTAACAGAGTGGGGTTTTGTTGTGAAATGCAAAAGCTTCTCCAGCCTTTGGCTGTGTGCTGTGTGATTAATAAATTACATTTCTTTCTGAGAAAGTGTGCCACCTACAGTACATGTAGCCTGGATCTTGAGAAGCACATTTAATGACACATTGACACTGTATTGAAGTGGGAGTTTGTTTGTGCATGTTTTGATAATGAGCAATTGCACTCTCATTTTGCATGTATGTGTTTGCTGTCCTCATTGATTAATGTGCCTGGCTTCCTGGTGCCGTTCTTTGCTTGCTCACATGTTGCTGTGCTTTCTGTACATGGAGACAAAAAGTATCAATTCTCAATAGTGCAAACACACAAGGTTCAGGACAGGAAATGAAAAAAAACAACTATGAAAGGGAACTTAATCTGAAGGAAAGTGAAAGCTCTTAAGGGCACGCTTTGACTGACAGGTTTATTTGGCGTCATTGATATGTGATAGGGTTCTTACATTGTTCCTCGTGTCAGATATGCTTTTCTGGGAGAGCTGAGCAGTGTTGTGTGTCCAGGCTGTTATAAGCAAGACGAAGACAGGCTCCAATGACTCTTCTTAAGATGTGTTCTCTATAGTTAGGATACGAGAGGAAGAGGCAGACGGACCTCTGTCTCTCTGCTTGGAGAAAGATGGTCTTAAGAAGAAACAGAAGAAGAAACATATATTTCTGTACATTTCTTCTTTAACCAAAAACAAACAGCAAATATTTCCATTTTACTTTTGCTTTTCCACAGTTATGGATTAGTAACCATAACCTTTTATGTTTCTTAAACATACTATTCCAGTGGGTCATACATATAGATAACCAGTACCTTATAAAGGTTTGCTGTGACAATTGATTCTAATGTAAGCGGGCAAAATGGGATGATATGATATTAATGGTAATCTTTCAAAATTCTGTATGGTCTCTTAATATGCCCCATGAAGTGCTCAGTGCCAGGACTGGACTGTGTTGTTGGTAGCATGCTGAGGTAGCAGGATGTAGCTCCTGTTGTTTTAGAGCCTGTAAAGGGCACAAAGCCCGGGCAACACTGCCAGGAGCATAGTGGAATGGTTTATAGGTAGGCCATGTCTCCATGGCGACACAGAGACAAGGTCAGGTCCATTGTTTGGTTTTCAGTACTGTAGGCCTTTGGAAGAAACATCAGATGTGTCAGATAGGATGGGAAAGGAGAGGGAGGGGTGTCTTGTGTTTTACGGCCCCAGGCAGTCACAACTTGAATATGGAAAGGTAATGTTTTATCTTTCTAAGTTAATTTGTTTACATTAGCCAGACCAGAAAGCTTTACCCAAAGAAGCTGACATTTAAATGCCAGTTAACACATTTTTGTTTTAAAAACACATGACTGTTGCTAAATCAGGCACTCCATGTTTATGAGGAAAACATCTCCGCAAATCAGAAAATCATCCACCTGTAGCCAGTTTGTAGACCCCAGAGAATCAGGCAATGGGTCCTTAGTGAAACTTGGTGATAATTCCCGACTCTCTCCTTTCGATTCCCAACCCTTATCGTCCTGAATTGAAACATGCACAACGGTTTCTTTGAGAAACAGGTGGCCAATACAAATTTCTAACAGAGAAAAGTACAAAATGCTGCTTCAGGATCCAGAAGAATATCTGGGCTAACAGAACAAAGACTTTACTATAAAGAGCTCCTTTGGGGCTTTACCTGATAACACAGCACAGTGAGTCTGCAGATTCTCTTTTTGTCAACAACAAAGCAAACTTTCTGAGCCTTATGACTGCAGGTCTGTTATCAAGATTTGGATTGCTTTAACTGGGCCTAAGACACATTAGTGTCAGGTGCTAATTAAATCATTCAAATAAATATGTGTGCACATATAAATGGATATTTCTTAGAAGATAGACATTGATATACTGTAATAATGATGCATGTACATACGGTAATACAATGCAAGTTAAATTTGTTTTAGTTTTTAGAATCCTCACAGAAGCCACTAACATAGCCTTTATCCTTAATTCAAGTTTTTAAATAATGTATGGTGAATTCTACATTTCTTTAAATAGGACAGAGAAGTAATATGCTAGGTTGTTTTTCCTTCTGGAGAATGCCTTCAAGAAGCATCTGTTATCACAAGGCAGTTGAATTTAGTCAAGGCGTCATAAGAATAAATAAACAAATGAGCCTAAAAGAGGATTGGTTGGAAAAACCAAGTTTCCATGTACAACAGTGTCGATATCAGATGGTCAGTCACAGTATAGCTTAAGAGTTCGCCATAGTCAGAGGAGAGTGGGAAACAAAAGAGAGGGTGAAGGAAGGGCTCCTTCCTGGAGAGGAGTTTAATCTGTTTATCCTAACTGATGGTCTTAACCCTGCTCCTCGAGCTGCTTATACAACCAGATTCTTTTAAGTGGATCAGAAGCCTCGACATTAATAAGAGCTCTGCAGTGGAGCAGGTTGAGCCTTATGTCTGAGCTTTCTTTGCTAGACATAGTGCAGGCTTAATTCGATACTGTAGGTCTGGTGAAGGGAAGAAGCTGGTGTCCAGATCAGCTTGTTTTAACTCTCTTGAGTGGGACGTCTGGTATATACAGTACAGTAGATATCATGAAATATATCTACTAAAAATTCTACTAAAAAATTACTTCCATTCTTAGCTTTTCACTAATAGGTGTCCAGGTTGACACTGCGTAGTACTCATTACACATTTTCATGGTACGTTGTCTGGAGTTCTTCTTTAAGGAAAGGGGAAGGGGCCAAGCCAGGAAGGAAAGCCCTCTAAGGACTCTTTCTCTGTTAATTGAAAGATTTTGGTGCCACTTCACAGCTCTCGTGTGTCAGTGTTATTCATTTTTAATCAATATGGTCCTGCGCATCAGGGGTTTTGGTACCATGGCCTAAGGCAGTTTTAGCCGCGGGTTAGAAACCAAATGATTACAATTCATTGTGAAAATATTAGCAAAGACTCACTTCTGTATTGTTCCTGTAACATAATACAAAGTTTTTGACCTGTAAGTTACAATGCATTCCAGTCCACAACATGTGCCTGTGTCTCTGTCTTCCAGTTGGCCATGTGAGTCTGAGCAGAGAAGGGCTCTTGTGTAATTGAGAGAAGAGCTCTGGGCGCCTCTTTACTCCATCTAGCCACTTAATACCTGTTATGCAATGGGTAGCTGGGGGAGTGGCAGGGCTAATGAAGAGCTCTCGTGCAAATTAAGACCAGAGCCTCATCAATTTTAAAATCCAAGTCTGGCGAAAAATCTGGATCTTCAACTTAGTGCTGTTTACTTTGCTTTCCCAAATCTGTTTTTGTCACTATGCGTGGCAATGCGTGGAAATGCATGGCATTATAAAAATGTTGGGGAACTTTAATATTTAATTGTATCTCTGCATGAATTCTTTCTTATGTCAGATTTGGGTACTGGGGCGTTAAGTTGTTCTTAGCACAACTGTACAGTACTGTACACATCCCAATAATCTTCTCATTTCACCGAGCCTGGATGACAGATAAATCTTAGTAATGAAACTGTGGAATCTCAAAAGAATATTGTTTTTGAAAGCAAAAAGCATTCTGTCTCAAGCATACTGTAAGTCCATATAGTGCCTCCAACATGGCATGACATTGTGGAAGTAGTTATTGAACTGTTTCTTCTGTTTTGGGGTATGGGGGAGCTGGAGCTTATTCTGGCAAGCAATGGGTGCAAGGACTCCGGGACAAACAGACACACACACACACACACACACACACACACACACACACACACACACACACACACACACACACACACACACCCACCAGGGCCAGTAATGCAAAAGTTGAACCAAATCTATGAAGTACGGGGGGGAAAAAAAAAATCCTTCACTTTGTGTGCGGTGCTTTGTAATGTCACCAAAATGTTCAATTTATGGAAACCATTGATTTTTTCTACATGCCACATTACATTAAAAGCACTTGATTGGCACATTTTCTTATACCTAACGACCTGTGGACAACGGTTAAATTGACCCAGTTATGACTGAATTGCAACTAAGATTTTTTTCTGAAATAATTTGCTCATTATTCGAATAGACTTGTTCTCTTCAAGAAGCATGTGCATTAGCAGACTGGAGGTGCTGAGGGGAGATCAGCCTCCCGGCATGCTGTTGTTAGCCAGCGCAGACGCTGTTTCTGTTTGTGGTTCGACAGCCGTCAACACAAGCTTGTGACGCTCTGTTTTCTTACTGGCCTGTCATTGTTGTGCAGCTCTGACTTGCCCTCACAGTTACCTCCGACCCCTGCAGTGACCTTTGCAGGGGTTTGGGAAAAGCCTTTCGATTGGGTGAATGCCAATGGCAAGCAATATCCTTTCAGGGTGTGCATGGAGAAAAAAAGAGATGAACCAGAAGTCTTTTAGCATAAAAAGTGAGATGCTTGCCCTTTTCTGTAATTGTGTAAACCATGTGAAACTTAGAAAAAAGCATTTTTTATTTAAGTGGATACCTTTAGCTCACTTATGATTGTTTTGCATTTGCTACCATAGTCTGCTCTAGTAAAGAAAATGTCAACAGTACAGTTTAATGTGCTGGTGTCTGTGATTTGGATCCAATTAAGTTTGAGTTTGCAAAGCAGGTATTGGTTCAGACCAGATCTGTAAGTATCGTCCAGTCATTCCATCTTGTGACGGGTTGCATTAGGACTAGGACGATCTATTAACTTTCCTTAGGTAAGCACACAGGCCAGCAGATAGACTTCAATACCTCCGTGAAATGTAACTAGTCGATATGATATCGCAGAAATATGTGCTGCTTTTCATCAATAGCACCATAGAGAAGAAGAGTAGTGAGTTAATAGTGGTTTTGTACACCAAAACACATTGCCAGTACAGTGTAATCTCAGAAAATATCTTACTGAATACTTATTAGTCATTTTATGCAACAGGATTCCATGTGTTTTTGAGATAGAGGCATGAGGTAGAATAGAAATGAGGTTCTAAATATGTAACACTAAGGACTGAATCAGAAATCCTTTGTTAGCTGGTTCATTCATTTCTGGTTTCAGAATTACTGAGAATTGTTAGGTTTCAAATTATGTTAGAATTACTACTTTATTATTATATTTTAACAAGAACAGCGCTGTTTCTTTTAATACCATTGGCAACAAGCCAGTCCTGGACTGCTTTTTTCTTTTGCTCTTGGAATACATTAAAATTAAAGCTGGTTGCATTCAGTTTTCAAATGCATTTCACTCCCTGGATCAACACTGGGCTCCTCAATTGCAGCATGGACAGAATCAGATCAGCTCACGTTGTTATGCAATGTGAGTCGTGTTTTGATCCCATTGAAGATTTGTCTTCTTTAGTCCAGAATCCCCTGGGCTTTATTTATCTTGCAGCCTGGAGTTGAGAAATTGGACAGGTTACAGTATGTAAAGAGAACAAGGCTGCAACTAAGCACCGTGTATCAGGTATGCTCTGAATACGGGCTGTGGTGAAATTGATGAACTGCCTCTGAAAGGAGATACACCATTCTGCATACCTGGTGTGTACCTGGTGCTGCCTCAGCCCTAGAGAATAAGGCTGTGCATCAGCAAGCAGCTGTTCCAGATTTCAGAGGAGATTCAAAGGTTTCTGTTTAAAGTCTGAAGCTGAGAGACGTGAAATGCAATTTTGCAATCAACATAATGCAATCAACATCATTTCACGTTCAGATGTCCTGGATTCTGAGTGTCACTGTGTCTCGCGTTGCTCTGTAAAACACTAGTGGAGATGCAGACTGCCGACTGCTTTCAGTTGTAATGTAGTCATTAAGTAAAGAACAGAAAGAGGGAGAAAACCAAGATAACATGTCTTTTCAGGAACAGAAACTGAAGCCTGCAAAGGGTTTTCAAAGGGACATTTTGATCACACTGATCAGCTTATCAGCCTATGGGGGTGTTGTTGTTCTGGTTTCTTTCAAGCGGTGTGAGACACAGGGAAGCCAGCTGGTGACGAGAGGTTCTGCGTTGTGTGAAACTCCCTCCTTCTGCAGAACCCTAAGACAGGTGCTCTTGTCCAGATGGCTGAAGGAACACCCTATCTGTTCCTATTAGCGTAATGGCAACAGGTGTCCCAGAGCTCTGGGAAGGAGGAATAGGCAGTGTAAGCAAACCGCTACCATGGTAACCTCCCTGTACACAAGGAATAGAGATTAAGGTAATCAGTGGAAAGATATATATAAACAATATTGTTTTAAACACAAGGATTCGTGTATTGTAGATCAGATGATCTGGATCTTTTGTATGTATAGATGAGCGATAGTGAATAAGTACTGTGTGTTTTCAGCTAGACATTATATTTTGCCTTCTTATGCCTAAATTACACTTATTATATTAATGATTGTTTATTTTTTATTTATAAAGTGCCAAACCCAAGATATCATGGATAACGAAAAAGACAAGAAAAGTAAATGAAGAAAAAATATAAAAAAATATATATATAAAGTAAATCTAATAAATATATATTGTAGATTTCCCTTAATTTGGAATATTTGATATGTTTATCAATTAATTGAATCACGTATCTAGTGCCATGGTAATGTGAAATAGAAACACATTACATTTTCAAGTCAGGCATGTTGTGCCAATAAACACTCAGAAACATTCAAAAACAGATTTTTCTTGCTTATCAGGCTAAACAAATGAAATGTGCCATTATATTCCAATTTTATACTGTAAACTTTGACGTCCCATCAACTATTTTGCAATCCATCATCTCCAACGCACCTTGTGTGTAGTAAGTGTGTAACCATTGCCAATCACTCCTTACTTATCTTTTACTGGCACTCTTGCAATACCAGGCTCCCCTGTAGAATCTCTGCATTCAGCAACAAGCTGGATACATTCCAATGTCACAGAATACAGCTTTATATCTGTTTTTTTTTCAGTTTTCCATATAATTTACTCCTATACAAATTGGAGCAGTTGGGGACATAATAGAATAATGCCTCTGTCCAGGCATAGCCTTCACATCTGAAAAGCTGCTGAATGTAATGCAGCTGGTGACACAAAATGGAAATGGATCTGAATATCCTAGAGAACTCACTTGTTCTGTGACCTTCAGAAGTCATCAAAGAATGACATTGAGTTCCACACTTTTCAACACTTGAGTGTTCATTGCTGAACGATTGCTATGCCCTTCATCAACATTCATTTTCATTCTACAGTGCGTACTGTAAGATCCAGGTTTCTTTTTAAGCATTGGAGTGAATAATTGGGTTGCACATTCATGCTTTGCTGATGCGAAGTAAAGTGTGAGTTCGAAATGACTGCCGATTGTCTTGCTAATTAATTCTATCTGGATTTACTTTACACGTTGACAACGTTAGATGTCTTATTGATGTTATAAAATAGGTATGGCTTTAAGACCCAGTGCACAAGCCTGCAAACATAAACATAAAAAAAGGTTTCCAGTAATACTGTACCTTGTGGCTTGAGAAACGTGACTACAAATATGCTGTTATTATTACCGAAGTGCTAAGATAATGAAGCCCTTATGAGTCCCCTGTCCACTCCTGCCCCCAGAGCACATTAATTAAGTCTGATTATCTCTCGTGAGGGATAATCCCTTTATTAACCTGCCAAAGCACAGTGCTCGGCCGCCGGCTTGTCACTGAGGTGAGCTCTGGGTCAGTGCCAGGAAAAAAACGTATTAGCCTTTGTGCAGTTGTGAGCATCAGACGAACAGGGTTTACTCACTGCAACATTATTCACCGCGGCGCTCTGCCTTCTACCCTGGCAGTCAGGGGAAATGTCACGCTGATCAACAGAGGGTTAATGAATACTGCACTACTGCAGCACTAAGTAAGCTTGGGATCTGGGCTGTGCTTTGCAGATAGGTTTATAATACGGTACATCTAATTGCCCTGTAGAGTTCTTACGTTACCCATATAGCCATGTCATAAATATATATAAAAGCATTGAAAATAGCTCATGCCCATCAAAGTCAAATAACAGGAATGAAGGTTTAAAGGACATAGGAATAAAATTGATTGCATGCTGTAATCATTGACATATGACATTGTCATTGACCATTTGTCATTGTCACAAACATTGACATTGAAACAGTATATCCAACTGTAAAAAGGTAGTAAGATTTTTTGTTTTGGTATCATTAGCACACACATTTCCATCCAAGCCTACAATTCATCACCGAATGACACATCATTACTCCACTTCCAGGCATTTCTCTGATGTGCTTCTCCTACTCTGATAAGACGCACTGCTCCTTCTGCTCGGGACTGTGGAATGCATGTGCAAAGCAGTTACGTGCTGTTGGATGTAATATTATATTTGAGTCCAGATTCTCTGCGCTACCGTGTTTCAACTGCAAAGCACAGACATATAGTATTATTTGATGTATTTACAGGTAAGTTGGCGTCTATTGTCTCAGCTCAAATCAATCTAAATTGCTCTGTAGGATGAATCAGAGTCCAGTAAACTTTGAAAGTATCATACAGGTATAGCAAAATTTTGGCCTTCAACTGAATATGCTAGTTCATATTGAGAAACAGAAAGAGATAATGGGCAGTGAAAATGTCAGCACCTTTGTCAATTTGTTCAGGGCAAAACAAACAGCTTCATATTTGCTTATAGGAGTACTGGCATCATTACTGAAGTTTTAAATTCAAGTTTTTTTTTCAGGAGGTCAAACCCTAATCTCACCCACTGTCACCTACTTATAAATATCACATTTCTGGCTTTCCTGCTCTGCGCATCTACTCAATATTCAGCCTTGCAGCAGCCTACTGGCTCATTGCTTTTAAAAGAAATGTAGGGAGGGGTTCCACAGCCTTATCCTCATGGACAGATTGCTCTTCTTCTCAGCCAGGCAAGTTATGCTAATACAGCATAAAGCACTAATTCCGGACACACCTCTCCTCCACCTTAAAGTTTGGTCAAACCCCAGATAAGACTATAAAAGAGTTAATGCATTTGATGATACTGTGCTGCCTAGTGGCTACAACTAAACTGAAACACTGAATGTGAAGTGTTAACACACCCAATACAGTTAATGTACTGTTTTAGAATAATGGCTCCAATTACTAAGGTGCTTTGAAGTCTTGGGTAGCTCTGTGAACATTAATTATTCTGCATGTAATGTGAAAAATGACATGACCTCGGTTATTTGTCAGGTACTGAAATGTAAGGAATTTCTTTCAATGAATTTGTTTTGTGCTAGACATATGGTTCTGGTTATGCAAACATGGGTGTCACATATTAATGGTTTTATTCTATTTATAGAAAAAATGTTATTTTGTAAAGGAGATCACAGAACAAAAACTGTGTTATTCTGTGTTATTCTTAATTTTTTAACCTTAGAAGATTATAAATAAATAAAAATATATAATATATATTATAAATAATTTTTGTAATGGGTAGTGCACTGGCAGTAATTTTCTGTCTGTCTGGGTTACTACATGTAGTAAGTAAGTTCAGTAAGTTCAACTGAACATTCTCGCAGCTGCATGACACTCGACTGAAAGCCGTTAAGTGCAATAGCTCCTTTAGCTCTGTTGACCTTCGCCGATTCCAAGTTACTACGATTTAAAACTGTTGTTTTTCATAAAAGAAAAAATAATATGGTATCAGGTAATATGCTTTGTGATGCAAAGTGCTTTAATTAAAAATTAAAAACTAAAGCTATTTATCGTAGCCAGGGACCAGGAAATTGCTTTTCATTTATGTTCACATCGGCAACAGCACATTAATCTTCCCTCCCTGCAAGATCACACATCTCAGCTGACGTCCAATTTATTCAGCACATAAATTAGTAAAGAGACCTGCCTGCACCTGTGCTGGCAGCCAGCTACAGAGAGCGCTGGCCAGGGAGGAAATCTGAAACGGCTTTCCCAAGCGACAGCGAGGAAAGTTTGGCCTTTTGTTTTCTGTTGAGCTGAGTGTGAGTGATGGGAGCACTGGTTTGGTAAATGGGAATCTGTGGTGCAGCAGGCATTTCTTTCTGTGATCTGTGATTGCCTCCAAGGGGGAAATATTAGGTCATATTTAATCCCACCTGGGTGGGAAATACCTTTCCATGAGCATTTTGCCAAGTGAATATGAATTCTGGAGCAAAGCTTTACCACATTTATTCCTATGCAGATGTGTCTTTTTTCTAGTGGTGCAGTGTGTTCACCTATTGGCTGTGAACTGGTGCCAATATGTTTGAAAGAGTAAGAAATCATCGTACGCATTGCGATTTTTAAAAATCCATTAGTAGAACTAGATCACATTTTATCTTAATAATCTATGCCAAAATCTTGTCCAAAATACATTTTCTGGCAGAAAATATGACTACAGCGTTCACCGGGCCTAAATAAATACTGTGGTTTTTTTTAAATAAAAACATAAGAGAAGGGATCTGATGTATCTCATCATTTTATCTTGCCTCCAAAAATACTCATCTATAGTTACTGTACATTATTACTCTATTGTGTTTAGTCCACTGCTATCCAGTTATGCTTAACAGGAATCCGGTAATGCTGTGGGAGATGTTGAAACATTTCCTGTAAGAGTCGGACAGAATTACATTTCGTATTCTTAAAATTTAATGACTGGATGCCTGACCTTGTGGGTTGCGTCTGATCACAGCTTGCCTCTCAAGCCAGGGTTGAGCCTGCAAGACTCAGAGCCGCTCAGTAAAAGAAAGGCTGCCCTGGGAATGTGAATGGGCTGCACTGTGAGAAGTTCTGGGCCGCTGTTTTCCCATGGCTGGTGGGCTGGATTGGTGTGGAAACTCGGAGAGACACGCAGGCCAGGGTGTGGGAGTCATGCGGCATGTCCTGAGTGGTCGATCAGATGGAAGGAAGCCACGCTCCAGCCAGCTTGTTCTAACATGTCTGTCACAGCTGACAGGATTTCCTGTCTGAGGTTCTACGCGGATCTCAATGAAGGAAATAAATAGCTCTTATAAATAAATAGTCCCGAAATGGGGGACTAAAAAAAATGTCCCCTTGCTTAGAATCCACATTTGAAAATGATCTCTGGGTTCTTCCTCAGATGAATCTGGCCAGTTAATTGGGAAAGAAAATTTATTTTTTTGAAAAGGAAGTCCAGTGCAAAAGAGACACCGACCTGCAACAATCATGCGCTGCAGTTTAGCTTAGGTGTTGGCAGTGTGGCATTATGCAGAAGACCAGAGGCATGGAGAACAGCAGTTTGGATTAGTTAGGTTTTTTACTGGATTGCCTGTTACAGGTATTACTGGAGCTTTTTTTTCTTCACAGACTGACTGTATTGAGAAGATACTTGATTGCCTCTCTTGTGCTACAAAAGAATCAAAATGTTGCCTTTGAGAACCCTGTTGATGAGTAACAATAAGCTGTCCATTATTCATCATGTCCAGACCTGTTTTGGGTCAGAGAAGGTTGTGGATACACAATAATCTGCCCAAAGTTGTGAGTCTGGGAAGGGATCTTCTGTAGTTTTGTCACCCATTTAGGTGTAACAGCTAATATCTTCAGAGTCCTGAGACTTCCTGAGACTCAAGGAGATGTTAATAGAAAACTGGATGAAACCCTTCACATCAGACAAGTTTTATTTAAAAGCAGCTATGTGCTACCCTTGCAAAATTAAAAAAGGACAAAGCATATTAGCACAGTGCTCTGCCTTAGCCTTCTATGGTTGGAGAATCACCTGCTTGGCCTTAAAAGATGCCATCTGTGGCCTCTGTGACGTACTGGAGGACTCAACGGGTACAGCCAGCTGAACCACATCTTCTCTTGTTTTCCGATGGCACACCGTGGGCACAAATTCATCAGCCCTCGCCGCAGCCCACTCTAATGGACCATTTCACACAGATAACAGTGTAGCGCTCATTAGAGCACTTAAGAAAATTAGCGTTACAAAATCTTCCTGGCACCATCTGTCACCCGTCTCCCTGGCTTAGGTAACCCAAAGCAGGTCGAGCGCCAGATGGCAGGGGAGACTTCAAGGAGCAGGAGTATCTCCAGCCTTAATCTGCCCCGCACGTGAGCAACCGTCTGAGCCCTGCCTGCCGTCCTGGGAGTGATCGGCCCCTGTTTGAGCACTTCACTCTCATCGCCTTCCTGTTTTCCAGTCATGTAGAAACCTGTTGTTGTGCACAGCACTGTACAACAATGTGTGTGTCACTTTCAGCTGAGGAAGAGAGACTGACTGCTTTGCAAGATACCTTCCAGTGGAGGACCTACAGTACAAACACTTAAAGCCTCTGGCCCCTGTCATTTCTCTTCTGCTTGTTTTAGTTTTTCAGAAGCATGGGTGCCTTGTAGTCTGATTTCATCAAATCTCAGAAATTAAGCAGGGCTGGGTCTGGACAATACAGTGGTGTTGGTAGACCAGTAAGTGGGACTCTTTCCTCTGGATCAGAATTTCTAAACTAATGCCCAGGGCAGTGAATAGGGACACTGTGCTGTAGGAGCACAGTGCTGTGGGTTCTTCTCATTTAAATGTGTACTCATGGAAATTGGTATTGAAACTCTTAATTTTTTCCTTTCCATTTAGCGTTTGTGTCACTCGCTGTGTGCATTGTATCTTGGTTTAATGGAGGTCTTTTAAAAGTCAGATTGCTTCTCATGAATTTAAATGGAACAGCTTCAAAGTGAACAGGCCCTACAGCACTGAGTCTCTGTCACTCATCAAACAGCACCATGGCTATACAGCTGAAGGGCTGCTTGCTCTTGGCTAAGGAGGTATGGAGTAGTTCTGTACCTCTGTGGATTTTACTTCATTTTCATATTTGGTAAATGGGATTTTTTTTCGTGCATGTTTCATCAAGAGAAAGGCCAGCTCATCTTTTTTTTTCCCCAAGATGAAACTGATTAAAAATAAACCACTCATTTCAGTCAAGCATTCAGAAAGTGGGATTGTGTAACATTAACGTTGCTCTCACCCTGTCATTTGTACTGACATGCTGCAGCCTTAACAGTGTTATTAGATGCATTCTGCTCAAGTGTATTAATGGTAGTAAAGCTAAAAGTAAGTGCAGATAATGGACTAATAGCTTTTAAAAAGCATTGGTAAGTAGGTCTATAAATGAGCTGGTTGTATCCAATCACAGGACATTCATTCTGTCACCAGGGTTGAACCCTGTGCCCCATTCACTGTTTCCACTATTGACCCCCACATTTCCTGAGTACGTTTATTCCAGTTCTGCACACTTACCAGCAGTCTAATGCTTCATGGATATGGCTCTGTGAAAACTAACAAATATTATTTGCCACTTAATTAAATAGCAGTCATTAAACTTGTGAGGGTCGAGATGGGTAGCTTGCCTGCACATTCATTGCACATTTTAAATACATTTCTTAATGTGTGGCTTTTACTTATTATGCATGTCTTACAAAGCTTTTGTCAGCATTTGCTTTTGTTCTGCAGGACAGCTCCTGTATGTGTCGACACTCAGGCACTGAAAAGCCTCTCTGAGATCTGTTTATGTTTGAAACAGGAGCTGGTTCTTTGCACCTCTTGTCAGTCCGGCCCTGCTGTGATGTGGGGCTGACCTTTGTCTTTCTTTTGCCCCAGATGGTAGTTCTGATGGATCCAATGGAAGATCCTGATGACATCCTGCGTGCCAATCGCTCCAGGGAGAAGACCTACCTCTTCGACGTGGCATTTGACTACTCTGCCACTCAGGTGAGAAAGATCCACTGAGTTACATTGATCCACCACACTATCCATTTCCTTTTCAGCTTCTTCTGGACACTTGATACATTTATCTTGTTACAGGGCAGTTTCTGGAATCTTAGCTTGACTTTACTGTATCTAGGATCTTCTGGACTCTACATTTACAGTATACCTTGACAGATATGACTCCTGCACTCCTGAATTTCTGTGGTTCATGACAAAGTTCCATTTCAGGCAGTTCCTCTTTATCTTTGTTACAGAATTAAAAAAAATGTTTAACGTGCTTTTAACCTCTAAACTATGTTATTGCTACATATTTTTTGATTGACCCTTGGTCTGTCACAGTGTTTTTCAAATAATAAAACAAAGGAATCCAGCTTTTCCAAATAATATATCTTTTAAGACCAGTTCTAAACTAATAAGCTGCTATGAAACATGGTTAAACTCTGAAATCACACCATCAGGCTCTGCGGTGTGCATCGTCCCTAGAGTGTTTTCAATTAAAAACAAATTGTCAGCTATTCGTCTGTCGTCAGGTACATTGCACTCAGTGTTATTACCATCCCCAATGCAGAGACGCATTACACATTGAAAAGCAAAATAACAACGATGGAATGTTATGTTTTCAATTGGGAATTGAAAAATGAGTAAACCTCCTCTTGTTTCCATTCTCTTACCTACAATTAGCTTGGACGTATGTTAGAAAGTTGTTGGGGTGTAAAAGTTGAAAGTTGAAAGAGATGGTGTGTCTTAAATTGAAAGCACATGGCAGACTGCCTGCGTTAGAACCTGTTTTTGTGATTACCTGCGCTCAACAGAGAGGTCTATGTGTCCATTCAGACACAGTCTTAAAAGAAAATGAGCTGCTTCTGGCACATGCCTAGTTTATAATGTCTGTTGACCCTTTAACTTCTGATTGTAGACATTCTTTCTGATTGATGAAGTCAAGAGGGGGGGTTTGGAATTGAAAAGACAGTCGGATGTGCCTATGCCTATACACAGGTGCATGTGCAGAGAACCTAGATTTGCAAGTGATTTGCTTTTGGGAGGGGGTACTTCTCTGTTCTCTTACATCATCTTGATCCCTTCACAGGATGAGGTGTACCGTGCCACCACCAAGGGGCTGATCGAGGGGCTCATCTCGGGCTACAATGCCACAGTGTTTGCCTATGGTCCCACGGGTAAGTTGCAGGGCACACAAGCCCAGTGTAACACCTCTCCTGTGGTATGGTGTTTGTGTGCTTGTCTCCACATTAATGAAGAGACATTGCTGCTCTGCAGTCAGTCCGGAAAAGAGCTTCCAGATCCATTCTGGGCCTGGGCAGACTGGCTGAGGAACTGAACTGTTTGCGTCTTGAACAGAATACTAAGAGGGAAGTTGATTGTAATATTTAAAATTCTCAAGGGCAATGACATCTCAGTGGGTTTCTTCAGCATGAGCAGTGAAACACGAACTACTATGTGGGGGCACTTCTTTACCTAGAGGATTGTGCAAGTATGGAAACATACCCAGCCATGTTGTTGAAGCTAATCCCCAGGTTTCTTTCAAAAAATATCTGGATGAGGTCTTTGGATCAATTAGCTGCTAACTACCCAGTGGAAGAATAACTTCCTCTCTTATGTTTTTATTGAATGGAAAAGAGTAAGATAAATACTATCCAAATGTACATCTTCCATAAACATTTTTACAGTCTTTGCACTTTGTTTGTGGTTGAGATATACCATTTAGTCTTGTTTTACTATGTTTCTTTACAATCTTAGTCAGTAAACTCAGAGTCAGTTGTTTCATTTGTTGATCACTATAGGAAACCTAGTGTGGGACATTAGCTACCTGAGCAGTAGAATGATTACCACTCATTCTGAACCGGTTTATGAACCAAAATGAAGTGGTTTGTGGGAAATTATTTCTGTCTTCCTAGGTGTTGTTGTTGTGGATTTCTCAGGCTTTATCATTTTATGGTTGAAAAAGTGGATCTTTTTCACACAGAGGCTAGCTTTTGTCTTGCTTCTCTACAGGTGGGGTAGCCTCAAAAGATTTTCATTTTGGCAGAATTCAGGAACACAAAAAAGAAAGCAAAGTAAAACTCCATCTCTTCCTCCATCCAGTTCTCTATTCTCTATTTGCTCAACTGTCCTGTAGTGTATCCGTGTTTCTATGAACACTCGTGACAGTCGTGAGCCATCATCACTAGGAAACTATAACAACGTTGATATTTGGACACTGGATCTTCCCAGCAAGCCATATATATATAAGGTCAAAGTCAGAGTAATTGGAACTAATTGCACTATCGGTAGATTTTATTGTGCTCTGTGCAAATACAGTAATATTTATCTACCAGCAGACCAGACTTAATTTTCCTCTCCCATCTGGCACTAAGGCTCTTTGACTGCTCATTCTGATTCAGCTGCTGCCTGTCAAATCTTATTACAGTTCATTACAGGTGTGCACTGTCCTTCTTTATCTCTGCCATCATAACCCAACAGTAATATATCAGATAAGGCCTGCCTTGCACTACTCAGATATGTTTGGGATAACCTGGGTAACATTTAATGTAAAGCTGTAAATCATGGTTTTAATGTATTCTTGTCTTATTCGTTTTGTCAACTGTAACACAGGTGAAACAGTCTCCGTGCTGCAACCCAAGAATGCAACTGGAAAACCTTTTTCTAAACCATTTTCTCACCCCAAGATAAAACTGACAGATGAGAGCTCCCCTACTCTCTTCTGTTTCCCCTTTTGTCCTTTACTCATTTTGCAAAAGCAGTATTTTTTTTCAGGAACTGTGGCAATATTTAAAGCCCAACTACTAAATCCATCACAGTGGACTGTAAACTATAAGTTGGCCAAGTCTTTTATTGGTGAAAAAGTGAGTGTGGGTAGATTGGATGTGTTCCTCCTCTGAATGATCTCTAAATGTGTGTGTGCACAGGCTGTGGAAAGACCTACACTATGCTGGGCACAGACAAAGAGCCAGGGATCTACGTCCGCACTCTGAATGACCTGTTCAGAGCCATTGAGGAGACCAGTGATGACATGCAGTACAGTGTTTCCATGTCATATCTTGAGGTAAAAGCACTTTAAGATGTTTTACTTGCACTTTTTTTAGAACTGACAATGGCCATCACATAAGATTTGTACTTGATACTGTGATTTTAAAGAAATGTTCAGATATAATGATGAGTTACATAGGATACTGTGTAAGAGCATGAAAAATTGCAAACAAGTGGTGGCTTTGAGACCATCTTTTCAGTCCATTTCTACAAAAGCTGAGTCTAAAAAACTCTTCTGAATGATTTCAAGACATCCACTGTTCCAATACAATGCCGTGTGATAGTTTGCTTCATCCCACAGATTGCTCTGTGTCTTTAATGTCAGTACTGAACTTTCTCCATCCACATGATGAATATTAAATAGGCTTGTCCAACCTACTGTATAGTCTAGTGATATGTGGAGTGTTTGAGGACCTAACGCCTGTTCACAAGGTGATAATCTCCCCACAGGTGATAGGGTGACAGGAGAGCCAGAAAACAATAACTAGAAAGCAAGACGTCAGCCTCACATTGAGGCTGTGTGGGTTATTTCAATATTTGCAGTTATTGCATTTTATCAGCAAGCAGAGGCAGGTAACGCAGGAGAACAATGCACCTTTTACTGTACATTTGTTAGGCACTGTGAATATCTCCACATTAATATACAGCATTGAAATGCAAATATCTCCCAAATGGTGTCCTTTAGATACCTCTGATTATTTGTACTACATTCTACTCCTCATTCACTTCAAACACTCTTTAAGTGGAAATGTGTTGCAGGCCTTATATGACATTCTTGTTAGTTTGCAGAATGGTATGTGTAAGAAGGACTGATACATGCATCATAGAAGAGAGGACATAAGGTGTATGAGCTTGGCAATGTGGGAGAAGGAGAGGATAAAAGCAATTTCATTGAATAGAGTTTGAAGTAGAGCTTGAGAGCTCTTTAATGGGCTTTAAGAAGAATCCATTTGGATCTTTTGTGATCCTTTTTTCCCCCAAAACGTACTTGTATGAGTTTGCAGGTAACATTTCAGTCAGAGTACAGAAGCAGTGAAGGCTGTGGTTTCTGTGGCTGGCTCAGCTAAGGCCATGAGGTTGGGTTTTGAAGTTTCCAGGGCCTCAGTTCTGCAGTTTCATTGGCGGCTCAATGAAGTTTAGTGCCGTTTTATTGCCTACTTTGGAAAACATCTGCTCCTTTCTCTTTCAAATAAGCCTTTCCATCCTCTCTTCCCTTTGTCTCTTTATTCCTCCTTACCCATCTCTCTCTTTTCTCACAGCATCAATTAAACATGTGGATCCTCCAATGGGAGCTTTTCCTATAATTTGTTTATGTTACATCAACCTTGAATCAAGCACAGTGTGGTGGCATGGAATATACTTGAAATGAAAGGAACTGGATATTGAATAATTGCTTTAAAAGAAAATGCACTGGGTGTAGAAGGTTGCTGCTGGTTTTAAAGTGACAGGAAGACACTACAGTCGTAAAATTGTATTCTGACGTCAATGGTCCAGGGGTGAACCTCATTCTCCACACTCCTCCTTGTGAAAGTGTGTTTGTATTGTTTCAATGTCCTGGTAATGTCCAAAAATGAAATTTATTCATAGCTGCAAGGAACAATGCTTTTTCAAAAAACTAAATGGAAAGCAAATTATAGTGTGCTCAAAGCAAACAAAAAAAAGAACTTACACAATTAAAAAAGAATATATTTCATATAAAAAAGGACCAAAGCATATTTTAAACATGTTCTGTTCCTCTCTAACAACTGTATCATTTTTCATGAGTTTAGCCCCTATTTTTAGACCATGTCTCATCATGTTGCATTTTACCAGACAATCAGTAATCTTGTTAAAAAAAATACAGATTTTCTGAGACTTGCTTTACTGGAAGGTGTTCATTTTTTCGGCTTCAGGGCTTGGGCTCTCTGACTGTCTCCCAGGAAGCATTCCCAATACCCCTTGTTTGAACAGTATCTTTTGTTTGACAGATTTACAATGAGATGATCCGTGACCTGCTGAACCCCTCCTCAGGATTCCTGGATCTCCGGGAGGATTCCAAGGGAGTTATCCAGGTGGCAGGAATCACAGAGGTGTCCACCATCAATGCCAGGGAGGTGCGACTTTTCCACAAATATCATTCCCCTTCCTTCTTTAGACACACTACTGCCCCTCATTTCCTGGGGCTGTAAACCAGCTGACCACTAGATACTCATGTATCTAACGAGAAAAACAAATAGTCAAGGACAAACATCCATGGATCAGAGAAAAAAAAACAGATTCTATGTTCATCCTGTTCCAGGAGGACAGACAGCAGGAGACTAATTGAAAAGCCTTACGGTCTAGTTGCATGATCTAGTGTAAGTGATCACATACAGTAACTCCTATCCTGGAGTTCTTGCACTGGCTTCCTATCAAATCGACTTCAAAATCCTCATGTTCACTTATAGTGGTTTGCATGTCTTGGCACCTCAGTACATATCTGAGTTACTTTCGTCCTAAACCGCACCTCACTTTAATTGTCTAATTATGGTCTGCTGTCTGTTCCCTAAGCCCTCTGTTGGTGACAGAGCTTTTTTTCTGCTACAATCCAAAGCTCTGGAATTCTATCCCTATGGATATAAGAGAGTCACCTTCCCTGAGTTCTTTCAAATCTAGACTCAAAACATCCTGCTTGAGGGTCTTTATTTAACTGGTTCTGTGTCTGGGTCTTTGCTTTCCTACTGCATTCCAAACCCTTATTGTAACTGTGTAGTTCTCCTGTCTCCGCTCATTGTGTTTTTTTTTGTTTCTGTTCAGAGATTTGAGAAGCCCCTTTTAAAGGCACTATATAAAATAAAGTTTATTATTATTGCAGTCTACAGTGATCTTCCTCAGTTTCCTTC